>NW_026869133.1:235405-333331 GCF_020745735.1 Hemiscyllium ocellatum | reverse complement strand
GTATATAGACAAAGGGAATGGACCCTGACACATTCCTGCAATAGAAACCACAGACTTGTGCTGATAACAAGATGTTCGTTGAAGCTGTTTCGTTCCAGCTACAACTCTGACATCTCCCGGCATGTGGAAAATTACACAGAAGTGGTCCATCCCCTAAGAGGAGAATAATTACAATCTGACCAATTACCACCAACTCAGTCCCATCACCATATAATCAAATTGATGGGGAATTCTTGACGGAGCTGTCAGCCAGACAGAAATAACGTGCACATTGCTGTGTCCGATAGGCCCCATGTGGAGATGGTGTTTTGCTGTGGAAATGTCACTGGATTACTAAACCAGACCAGAAGAATGCTCTGACAGCTGGTGGAATTTCGAATATAATTAATAATATCGAGATATAAAAATCTGGTGTTAGTAATATTGACCATGAAGCGCATGTCCATTGTGAACGTAAATTTCCTTCCCCTATGCACATTCAGAAAGTGAATCTCCCGTGCTTTCCTGGTGGAGCCAAAACGTGACTCCAGATATACAGACATGTGGTAAACTCTTCAATGGTCTCTGAAGCGGCCATGTAAGGCCGTTATATCAAACTTCTCCAAGTTCTTAAAGGATAAAAATGAATAACACCCGGCACCAGCCTCTGTATCGGAAAGGGAATAGGAAGCACAGTCCTGTCGACACTGCAGAGACCTCCTTCCTTACATCTGAGAGCTTATGACAACATAAACAGAGCTTCCCACAGACTGCACAGAAACATCGTGAAATGAGTAGGCCTTTCAACACATTGAGCCTTCCCCCACTCTAGGTTTAGGCCAACAAGTTTTAAATTAACTTTTTCCTAATACTATATACTGTTCAAATTTGTGAGAAGATTTATAGCTCGGGTGCTCGTTGTTGTGGTTCTGTTCGCCGAGCTGGAGTGTTTCTTGCAAACGTTTCATCCCCTTTCTAGGTGATATCTTCAGTGCTTGGGAGCCTCCTGTGAAGCTCTTCTGTGCTGATTCTTCCGGCATTTATACTGGTTTGAATCTGTCGCTTCGGTTGTCAGTAGCTGTTCGCTGCAGTAGCCGGTATATCAGTCTAGGGCGATGTGTCTGTTATCGAATTCGTGGATGAGTGCCATGCTTCTAGGAATTTCTGGCTATTCTCTGTTTGGCGTGTCCTATAATAGTGGTGTTGTCCCAATCGAATTCATGTTGTTTGTCGAATTCGTTTTTAAGTAAATACCTATACAAGGTATTCAACAAAAACGGATACCGCCCGCGCATTTCATCAACAGATGCCTCAGGGAAAGACAACGAAATGAGGACATGCCAAACCAAAGGACTGGTCACACTCCCATACATCAGGAGCATTTCTGAACTGACAGCCAGACTGCTGCGACCACTAGGACTCATAACAGCACACAAGCCAACAGCCACTCTCAGGCAACAACTCACAAGGACAAAGGACCAATACCCAGATGAGCAAAACCATTGTAGTGTACAAAATCCCATGCAAGGACTGCACAAAACACGACATAGGACAACAGGAAGACAGTAACAACCCGCTCCATGAACACCAACCGGCCATGAAAACGACACGACCAGCTATCCCTAGTAGCCGTAAACTCAGATGACAAAACAACATGAATCGATTGGGACAACACTCCACTATTATAGGACAGGCCAAACAGAAAACGCCAGGGAATTCCTAGAAGCATGGCACTCATCCACGAATTCGATTAACAGACACATCGACCTAGACCTGATATACCGGCCACTGCAGCGACCAGCTACTGACAACCGGAAGTGCAGATTCAAACCAGTAGAAATGCCGGAAGAATCAGAAACAGAAACGTTCACAGGAGGCTCGCCAAGCACTTAAGATCTCACCTAGAAAGGGGCCGAAACGTTTGCAAGAAAAACTCCCAGCTCGGCGAACAGAACCACAACAACTATATACTGTATATACTTTGAAGTGGTCATATATCAGAAAAAAATGAAGTAGGAACTTTGGTCCGTCAACTTTGCTCACCCATTCAATATAACAATGGCTGATCCTGTACCTCCACTCCAAACAACTGCAGCAACTTAACTCCTTTAGTGTCGAGAAGTCCTTATTTATATTCAGTGCCTTAGCGTACGCAGTCTTATATGGGACAGAATTCCCCAGGTTCACCAGTCTGCGAGTGCAGACATTTATTCTCATCTCATTTCAGAGTGGCTTGCCTGTACCTAATACCGTGACCCTTGTTTTTAGATGTCCCAGCCAGTGGAATTATAATCCCTGCTGACAATCTGTTTCACCATGTCAGAGTTTTATATATTTCACTGAGATCTCCACCCATTTTCCTGAACTCCACGGAATACAGGCCCAGTTGCCTGAAACTCTGCTCCCACAACAAGCCTGTCATCCCAGAGATCAGTCTGGTCATACTTCGCTGCTCTCCCTCAACATCAGGTTTGCCCTTTATTAGATAAGGAGACCAAAAGTACACAGAATACTGCACAATGTTCGAGATGGGAGCTCACCAACGCCCCGTGTAGCTGCAGTAAGACACACCTGACTCAAATCCCCCGAAAATGAAGTTCAACACAATCATTTATCTTCCTATCTGCTTTCTGTTGCAGCAGTATTGCTTTCTGTGACTGGTGTACAAGGAAATCGAGATCCTTTTCAATGACACAGGTCAGCACTTGGTGGGTTATATATACTGGTCAGTGTGCCATTATCAATCCCAGTATTGACTTCTAGCTTCAGAACTCACTGCCCTGCATGGACCTTGGAGTTTGTTGAAGAAGTCAACAAAGTATACGCATAAGTATCTTCATGCAGCAACTTTTTTTTACATTAATTCCTTTTGAAATGCTAGCCTGTTCGTCTATTTTTTCCAACCAAATTGCTCAATGTTACGTCTATCCACATTGTTCTTCAGCTGCCACATATTTTACAATTCCTCCAATTGTCTCAATCACCTTGAAAATTTTATATCCTCCCCACCCACTCACAATTCAGTTTGGTACCATCAGCTGATTTGGAAAGATTACATTTAACACCCAAGAACAAATGTTTGATCTGTTTTCTAAATAGATGGGGCCCAAATATCAATTCCTGGATTATCCCACTAGTTATTGCTTTCTCTCACAAAATGTATGGAAGGTTGATGCTGATTCCCTTTTTCCTGTCAGCTCTCCAATTCTCAACCCCTGCCACTATATTAGGTCTGGCTGTTACACACTGTTATGGGCAGGACAGACCCCCTCAAATCATTTCAAGGAAATAGTGCAGACCAACCTATGCTCATTGATTTAAGCAAGTGTAAGGTGGATATTCCAGGAGTGATGCAGCTGGTCAAATCACTTCGTTTTAAACAAAACAGAATGTCTTTACAAGATTACTGAGTGAGACACAAACACAAGAGGATACAATACAGAATAACTTAACCTATCCTAAAACACAACAGATTATCCCAATTTAATGATGGTATTCCAAACACTTGATATAATCCCCATTAACACCCCATGGCAAAACCGAATGGATAAAAAAAAATCAAACCCAGTTTCTAAGAGGAGAGATGTCAGAGAGAGGGAGGAACAACATGGACCAACTTCTTTGGGATCCGGTAACTTCACAACTGCTGCCTGCTTTAAGTAAACAGCCAGACTGCGGAAAATCAGACCAAACAAACCAAAGCAGAGGAGCTGAACTGAGATAACTGGCCACTCCCCTTTCATAAGAACAGAAGAACAGAAGAACTAGGAGCACGAATAGGCCGTTTGGTCCTCTGCCACACAATAAGATCATGACTGATCTACTCGTGGACTCTGATCTACTTCCCGCGCTCCCATCGTATCCCTTATTTACTTTATTGCTCAAAAAGTATCTATCTTAGCTTTAAAACCGTTTACTGAAGTAGTACCAATTACTTAACTGCACAGGGAATTCCAAAGATTACAAACCTCTCGATGAAGATATTCCTTCTCAATTCAATCCTAAATCTACTCCCTCTAATATTGAGGCCATTCCCTTTGTCTTAGCTTCACCTGCCAGTGGACACATCCTCTCTACTTCGATCTTATAAAGTCCCTGCATAATTTTACATGTTTCTATGAGATCATCCTGTCATTCTTCTAAATTCCAATGAAAATAGTTCCAGTCTGCTAACTCACACCTCATAAGCAACCCCCTCACCTCTGGAATCATCCGAATAAACCACCTCTGCACCCCCTACAGTGCCAGTATACCCTTCTTGAAATGATGAGACCAAAACTGCATACAGTACTCCAGGCGTGGCCCCACCAGCACACTGGACAGCTGCAACATGACCTCCCTGCTTATAACCTCAATCCCTTAGCAATGAAGGGCAACATTCCATTTGCTTTCCTCAGTATTTGCGGTACTTGCAGACCAGCCTTCTGTGATTCATGCATGGACACGCAGGTCCCTCTGTATGACAACATGCTGCAACGTTTTACCATTCAAGTAATAATCATTTTTTACTGGCACTCCCAACAAAATGGATGACATCACATTTATCAACATTGTATTCCATCTGCCAGACCTTTACCCACTCACTCAAATTATCTATGTTCATCCACGAAGTCTCACAGTCCTCTGCATGCTTTGCTATGAAACGCATCTTCGTGTCATCTGCAAACCTTGTCACACTACATGTTCTCTCCAACTCCAAATCATCTGTATAAATTGTGAATAATTGTGGCCACAACACCCATCTCTGAAGCACACCACTAGGTATTGATTGTCAGCCAGAATATCACTCACTTACACTCACAATTTGCTTCCTGTTATTCAAACAATCATCTATAATGCTGATAATTTACACGTAACACCATGCACTTTTTTCTTATGCAGCAGCTTCTTGTGCAGCAACTTGTTGAAGTTCTTTTGGAAACCTCGGTATACCATAGCCACTGGGCCTTGTTTATCCATCTTGCTCGCATTGTATCCAAGGATTTCCAAAAGACTTTTTAAACATGACCTGTTCTTCATGAACCCATGCTGCGTCTACACAATGGACGATTTCTAACGAAGTGCCTTGCTGTTTCTTCCTTGATAATACACTCAAGCAGTTTCCCCACTACACAGGGAAAGCTAACTGGTCTATAATTCCCCATATTTTGTTTAATTCCCTTTTTAAACAGTGGAATCACATTTGCTGTTTTCCAATCTGCGGGGACTGCCCTGGAGTTCAGCAAATTTTACCATATTGTCACAATTGCATTTTTCTACTTCTCCCGCTATCTCTTCTGTAACCCTGGGATTCGTTCCTTCAGGGCCAGGAGACGTGCCTACCCTCAGCTCCTTTACATTGCCCAACACGATCTCTTCCATATAATGATTGTTTCCAAGATCTTCACCTACCTTCGACTCTTTGTCAATTACTAACATGCTATTAGTGTCCTCCACTACGGTGACAGATACAAAACACCTGTTCAATGCCACGGCCATTTCGTCATATCCTATAACTAAATGACCCTTCCCATCTCCTGAAGGACCAACATTTACTTGATCCTTGCTTTTTCATTCTATATATTTAAGCTATATACCATCATCTATCTATCTTTATATTGTGCACTTCTTTTCCTCTCGTGTTCTATCATTCTTTTCTTTGTAGTTATTTTTGTGGCTTTCTGTTAACCTTTAAAATGTTTCCCCAATCTTCTAGGTTTCGCTGTTCTTGGCCACTTCGCATTCTTCTCTTTCAATTTGATAGCGTCCCTTATTTTCTAAGACACAATTGACAGATTACCCATTTTCTTAGAGTCTTTCCTTTTCACTGGAATATACTTTTGCCACAGAAATTAAAAATCTCCTTTGAAAATTCTCGACTGCTTGTCAACTCTCTCATCATGAATATTTGTTTCGAGGCGACTTTAGCCATCTCCTCGCTCATTCTATTTTAGTCTGCCTTGCTGAAGCACAGGACCCTGGTATTGGATTTCATCTTCACAGTCTCAATCTGTATTCTAAATTCAACCATACTGTGATCACTCCTTTACTATGATGTGAATAATTATTCTTGTCTCATTGTACATGACAAGACCTATGATACCTTGCTCCTCACAGTGCGTGCTTTCAGTTTAGACTTGAATGCATTCCCAAGTAGTCAAACCCAGACTTTTTGGATTCGCTGCTTTTAAGACACCGTGATGAAAATAAAACAAGGACAGAATAAAAGTGTTAAAGGAGTAGCATTGTCATAACACTAGACTTGGGACTTCATTAAAAATGTTTCTGATAATCCAAATTCACTGCATCCATTGCTAGGCCATAATTAATTTCCCAATCAGTTTCTCAAATATGATTGGCCTTTGATAAATCGGCAATGACTTAATCTACGTTCATTACTTTTACATGAATGAAAATTTCTAAGTTCCCTGGTAATGCGTCCTTTCTAATAGACTCTTGTATTGTCCTGATTGCTTTTTTGGTGCTAAGCAGACTGCCATTACCTGCCTCCTTTAGAAATACTGGAGTTAAATTTGCTGCTGTCAAATCTATGAATTCAGTTCCAGAATCATCAAGCATTTGGAAGAGGATAAACAGAGTATTCATTGTTACCTTGTCCACCTCCCTTACTAATCAACGAGGAGATTAACAGGACATGGGGATTTATCAGATTTCAGTCAATATATTTTCCCCAAAACTATTTATGTACGGATTTGATTCTATTTACTTTTTCTCAGTAAACTGAGAAGTGCTTGGAATTTACTTTTTGAAATGTTTTCTTTTGGGAAGGCAGAACAGAAGTGGTTGCTTCACAGTCCTGCCATTTTCCTTTTCTCTGGTTTCAGCCTGTAAGGAAGATACAATTATTTTCTCTAACATTTCACTTGGTATACTGTATATTGAGAAGTTTTTACATTTCACTCTTGTAAATGTACGCTTCATAAACCCATCATTTCCTGTCTTAGACTGCTCAGTGATTGATCTTCCACAGCCATACAATCACTGAAGCAATCTCTGTACACTCAGAAATACAGTACAATCTACATTAGTCCCACTTTCATACATCAGGCACATAGACGTGAGTGCTTGTCCACGTACCTTTTAACAGCTGTGCGATGACCCACAACAACTGCACTCTCACAAAAATGCATTCCAGACGCCAACGTCCTTTGGGTGAAAAACCATCCTGAAATCCTCTCTAAACCTCAAACCCTTCACTTTAAAAGTGTGATCATTTGTTCTTAACCCTCTGACTTAAAGGAACTGCTGCTGTCTATCTACCCTGTCATGCCCTTCGTAATCTTGCTCTTCTAAATCACGTTCCCCTCAGTCTTCTCTGCTCCAAAGTAACCAACCCGAACTTATCCAGCCTCCCTCCATAGCTGATATGCTCCATTCCAGCAACATCCTGTTGAATCTCCTCTGCGCCACTTTCAGTGCAATCACATCTTTCCTGTAATGTGGATCCCTGAACTGCACGCAGTATTCCATTTTGGCCTAACCAAAGTGCCATATAGCTCTTGTAATCTATGCCTCGATTAGTAAGGCTTTGCCTGCTGTCTCCAATGACTTCTTAACTAATATATTAATCAGTCCCGTCACATTCAGGGATGTGTGGAGAAGCACCCTCTGAACTTGCGAGTCTGCTGCTATTTATTGGGTCCTCCCTGTCTGGTTCCTTCCTTCAAAGTGAATCACCTCATATTTATCAGGGTTACATTCCATCTGCCATTGATCTGCCCATCTGACCATTCCATCCGTATCCACCTGTAACGCAAGATCTTCCTCCTCACTGCCAACCACCCGAGTAATCTATGTGTCAGACACAAACCTAATTATTACATTCACCCCATGCCCCTTCAGTTCACATCTATATCATTTATGAATTCCACAAATAATAAGGGACACAGCACTGACGCACAAACAGTCTTCGACAACCACCTATTTTCTGCAATTATTTCTCGAACACTGATCTGATACTCACTGGTCTGTAGTTCCTTGGTTAATCTCTACAGCCCATCCCATAAAGGGTGTTCTCCAGTCCTCGGCACCTTACCTGTGACCAGATTGTATTTAAACATTTTCAACAGCGCCTTTCATCCCTTGTCTACAACAACAGCCTGAGCTGTACCTGAGCTGGAACTAGGGACGTGTCCAATTTTATACCAGCCAAAACTATCAATCGTTGTATACATCTTACATCAATCTGCTCAAGAGCTTTTCAGCCCATCTTCTAGAATTCTGTCTCTGCATCCTCCTTCTCCCAAGTAAAACAGGCATGAAGCTTTCATATATCAATCTATCAATGTTCACCAGATTCACAAACAGATTCCCGCCTTGACTCTAAGGCCAAGTTTCGTCGGCAGAAAACCTTGCTATCTGAGGGATTAATCTGGAGAATGTCCATTCAGTGTAAGGGATCAGTATATTTTATTTAGATCAAGACATCAAAATTGTGTACAATGCTCCAGGTACAGTCTAGGAGAAATTGAGGACTGCAGATGCTGGAGATCAGAGCTGAAAAATGTGTTGCTGGTAAAGCGCAGCAGGTCAGGCAGCATCCAAGGAGCAGGAGAATCGATGTTTCGGGCATAAGCATTCCTGAAGAAGGGCTTATGCCCGAAACGTCGATTCTCCAGCTCCTTGGATTCTGCCTGACCTGCTGCGCTTTTCCAGCAACACTTTTTCAGCTCCAGGTACAGTCTCGCCAGCACTCTGTGTAACTAGTGCAGAATGTTTCTACTGCTCGTGTGAACAATTACTGCTGAAGCTGGAATCTGAACTGAAACTAACACATGCTGCACACCACAGTGAGTCAGACAGCATCCATAAAAGAGAGCAAGATAACGCTTTGAGTCTAGTTGACCTTTCATTGTCTGTATTCGAATTCCCTTTAAATGAAGGCAAACCTAACTTAACTTTCCCTATTTGTATATGTTCCTCCCAATACCCTTTGCTTTAATGTTTTCTGCTGAGTTACTGTGTGTGCTGATTAAAATCCTCCTGAATATCTGACTATATCGCATCCATTGCTTTTCTATGGTTAGGTCTACAAGATATATCTACAAACAAAACGTTTGTAAATTATAACTTCCCTTTCATAAATGCAGAATAATTCTCTTGAAGTTTGCTTTTCCTTTTTCAGTGTCCAATATCACATTCGTTATGATAGATTGCAAAGGATTTTTTTTCCTGCAGATGACAAGTAAACTGGTCTGTAGTTTTCCACTCTCCTTCTTCCTTCTTATATCGTTGGAATGCATTTATATCCTTTCAAATTGAATATGGATAAATGCAGTCAACAACAATACAATCCATCTATGTATTGCTGCTTTCTCTGAAATTGCAGTATGAAGTATATCTGGTTTAACAAATTTATCAATCCTCAATCCAGGTATGTTGTCATATACTACCACGTCACTAGTATGAATGATTTTAGTGTTTAGTTACATACGTCCTATGGTATTTCTGGGATATTTTCTGGATCTTCGTCCGTGAAGGCAGACATAATGTAACAGTTTCGCCTCCCTGTCAATTTTCTGTTCTCTACAATAAATCATCCTGTCCACACATTCACTGTGCCACATTTGGCCTTGTTTTCATTTTCCTTTCAAATATGGACATACACTTTTCGCCAGTATTTACCAAGAACAAAAAATAAATCCAGCACAGGAACAGACCCTTCGGTCCCTCCAAGCCTGCACCGACCCAGATCCTCTATCTAAACTTGTCACCTATTTTCGAAGGATCTGTATCCCTCTGCTCCCGACCCATTAATGTATCTGTCTACATACATATAAAATGTCGCTATCGTGACCACGTCTACCACCTCCGCTGGCATTGCGTTTCAGGCATCTGCCAGTCTCTGTGTAAAGAACTTTCTGAACATATCTCCCATAAACCTTTTCCCTCTCATCTTGAATTTCTGACCACTAGAAATTGAGTACCCATCTCTGGGAATAGGCGTCTTGCTATCCACCATGTCTATAACTCTCATAATTTTGTAGTACTCACTCAAGTCCCCCGAACTTCGTCAGTCTAATGAAAATAATCCTAATCCACCAAACCTCTCTTCATAGCCAGTTCCCTCCAATTACAGGAATATCCTGGTGAAACTCCTCTGCACCCTCTTCAAAGCATCCACATCCTTTTGGTAAGGTGGCGATCAGAACTGTACGAACTATTTGAAATATTGTCGAACCAAAGCCATAGACAACTGTAACATGACCTGCCATCTCTTGTACAAAATATACTCTAAAACAATCCCTCCTGTGGATGACAATTTAACTGGTCTGTACTTCACAATTTCCTCTGTTCTGCCCTTCTTAAAATGGTGGAATGCAAGAAGCAAAGTATGCTGTATGCCAGCTTGACCACTCTATAGACCTGCCCCTCGAAGGAACAGTGGATCTGAACATCCAGATCTCTGTACATCAATTTTGCCCAGGGCTTTTTTCCATTTACCATATAGTTCATTCTTGAATTGGATTCTCCAAAATGCATCATCTCACGTTTGACCTGATTGAACACTATTTGCCATTGCTCTGCACAACTCTCCAATCTATCTATTTTCCGCTGGAATCTCTGACAGTCCCCTTCACTTTCTGCTACTCCACCAATCGTAGTGCCATCTGCAAACTTATTAATCAGACCACCTTTACCTTCCTTTAGTTCATTTATGTATATCATAAACAATAGCGGTCCCAGCACTAAACCCTGTGAAACACCAGCCAGAACAGTCCTTCATTTTGAGAAACTCCCTTCCACTGTTACTCTGTGTCTGCTGCTGCCCAGCCTGTTCTCCATCCATTTAGCTCGTAGACCCTTGACCCCTTGCAATTACACGTTCTCCGTGAGCTTACCTCATCAAAAACCTTACCGAGGTCCATCATATAACATCTACAGCTTTTGCATGACTATCAATTTTCACTTCCGCAAATAAATCTATTATGTTTGCGAAGATGTGACCTCCCCGAACAAAGCCTGGGAAGGTCTTGTTTGGAGTCCGTCTGTGTCGTACTCTGGAATCAGACGGGTTTATTTCAAAGCAGAAATTTATAAAATGCCACATTGACTGACTGTCTACAAAGTGCATGTTATTTTTAAAAACAAAATTGAATGTATTTGCAAATACGAATCTGCAAATTCAAATTCACCCCACAGATTTATGCGTGTATGCATGCAAGAAATGCGGAGTCTTTGTGCGCGGGGTGGGGGAAGAGAGAGAGAGGAGTGTGTGTATGTGTGTTTGTGTGTGTGAGAGAGAGAGAGAGAGAGAGAGTGTGTGTGTGTGCGCGCGCGCACATGTGCATGCAAGGGTGTCAGGTGTGTGTCCTCGTTAAGATACAGACAGATGTGGCAGATCCCTTTCCCCACACAGACTCACGCTCTGGTTTCAGAGCTTCCACACTCTGCAGCCTCTGCTCCATTTGTTGTTCATGTTACAGACCAGAGACTGTCACTACAGTCCCCATGCTCCATCCAGAGTTGGGTCTCAAAATCCTCAGGTCTCACTGAATGTCTGGGGCAGCTCACAGCACACCCTCCAGCAAACCATCCCCAACACCTCCACTAAATTTTGAATAACAGGAGTCAGTAAGATGATTTTCATAGAGTGATAGAGTCACACAGATGTACAGCATGGAAACAGACGTTTTGGTCCAACCCATCCTTGCCGACCCGATATCCCAACCCAACCTAGCCCCAAGCCCATATCCCTCCTGACCCTTCCTATTCACATACCGATTCAAATGCCTCTTAAATGTTGCCATTGTACCAGCCTCCATCACTTCCTCCAGCACGTCATTCCATACACGTACTACACTGTGCGAAAAAGTTGCCCCTTAGGTCTCCTTCCCTTTCATGCTCAATCTATGTCCTCTTTTTATGGACTCTCCGACCCCAGAGAAAATACTTTGTCTATTTACTCTATCCATGCCGGTCATATTTTGCAAAGCTCTATAAGGTCACCTCTCAGCTTCCGACGCAAGTTCGATGCCTGCCCCTTTAAAATAATACTCGAGGGGCTTCCTCGTGCTACTGACCACACGATCAGCTGAGAGGGACAAACACAGGTGTTCAATGGACAGCTTCAGACTAAGTTTCAAAGACGTGAGTCAAAACTGCTGAATCCCTCCTGTCCAACATGGATCATTAAACTGTCAACTTTTCTTTTCTTTCTTCCATGTGTGTGGGAGTAATGCAAGAGCACTGCAGGATTACATATATAACATGGAACATGGGACACACGGGGAAGTGAACAACAGCCCACACACACCATTTTATTGTTTCTGAGATTCACATGTCAGCACTCGATACAATAGGGAGCCAAAACTCAAGGCCAGGGAAAGATACGGAAAGACAGAAAAAAATCACATTAAAGATAGAAACAGATAATTAAGACAGCGATAGGCCATATTGGTGAAATATGGGGAAAAAGACAGGGCAGTGTGACTAACTGGGGAGCTCTGCAGACTATGCCAATGTATTGCTTCGAAAATGAACTATCTGCCCAGCAGGGGAGCTGTGCAGACTGTGCCAGTGTATTGCTCAGTACGGTGGACTATCTGCCCAGTATGGGGAGATGTGCAGGCCGTGCCAATGTATTGCTCAGTAAGCTGGACTGTCTGCCCAGCATGGAGAGCTGTGTAGACTATGCCAGTGTTTTTCAGCCTCAGTATTGACCGGGGATGGGATGTAGTCAGAGGAACGAAATGCAATCTGTAACCAGAACAGAACATAGTGACGTCAATGCTTTCAATATTTAAGCAGCAAGGGCAGTGATAAAATGAATCATGTTTCACAGTTGCAACGAGACAGGTCAACATAGAGACCAATGAGTAACACTGCCAGAAGCAAGGAGGGAGACAGTGAATTAACAAGTTCATTGCTGCAGTTAGTAGTGGTTTGTAAAGTGAACATCTCGATTTAGAGTCTCAGCAGAAACAATAACAGCGACAATGATAGTAGAGTCAATGAAAGGACAGCATTATAGTCAATCATGATTGATAAAATTAATGACTGAACATTGAGAATTACCAGGGACACCAACGAAAGCAAGGATTGGATAATAAAAGTATTGAATAATGTAAAGTGCATATTCTATCCGCCACCATAATGGGTTTCGATAATAATATGTAGAACGAAGCCAAACATCCCAATATAAACTCCTGTCCATTCTTGAGACATTCCAGCCTAATGTTCTCAGATTATGAATCATTGTTGGAACATTCCAGTCTAACGTTCTCAGATTTTGATTCATTGTTGGAACATTCCAGACACTTGTGCTCAGATTCTGATCGCTCCCCACTGCATCTCTTGAGCTGCCGATCTCTTTTAATGCAGTCGGTGGTGCTACCACTCATACTGTGGAATAGCACATTCAACGGAACCCATTTATCATTGAAAGTTGGAACCCCTCCACTGGGATGATTACAATCCATGGAGACTGGCATGAACCGCAGTCACTAAACAAAAGGCTCAGTTAACCCCTTCCTTTCGTAACTTTTCCTATCCCAATAAAAGGGGACATTTACTCAGTCTGGGCGGAATAAATGGGCGTTGCTTAGGGACAGACCATAAATCTTTCAATCTTCTTATTCTTTCTTCCGTGTATGTGTGAGTAGTGCAAGAACACTGCAGGACTGGTTATATTACATACTGTTTATAAAGGGAGATAGAGCATAATAAACAGACCGGCTGCATAAGGTGACCAGTGGGGGCACTTCCATAGACAAAAAAATCAGTGTCCACTATTTATTGACCATTGGCGTTGTGCACTGCTGCTCCTTATGATATCATTCAGAGTATTGAGACTGCTGCTCAGGAAAAGGAGAAGGTAATTCTGTCCCCATGTGTCTGATACAGAAGGACAGGAGGAGACCATTCAGCCTCTCGATCCTGTTACAGATGGACAGTGGAGGCCATAAAGCCTCTCGGGTGTGTTTCAGAGGGACAGGAGGAGGCCACTCTGCTTCTTGAGCCTGTTATTCAGTAACTAACAGTTTTAAAATACTTATGGAGAAGAACAGCCCTGATATAAATGGTAAAGTTCTAAATTGAATCAGGCCAACTTTGAACGTTTTATATTGGCAATTTCAAAAGCTGCTTGGGAGAAGCTCGTGACAGGAAAGTGGGAGGCCATCACAAATGAGATTACAGGTTCTAGATAGAGTATCTTCCGGTTCATGAGCAATGCAAGGCTAGTCGGGAATGCTGGATGGCGAGCGGAATTGAGGTTCTGTTCAAGAAAAAGACGGAAGTATATGATAGGTACAGACAGGAGGGATCGAGTGAATCCAAAGAGGACTACCAGGGCTGTAGGCTATTACTCAAGAGGGAAATGAGGAGGGTAAACTGGGGACATAAGATATCTTTCGAAAATAAGGTAAGGGACAATCCAAAGAAATTGTACCAATACATTGAGGTCAAAAGAGTAACTAGGGAGAGGACAGGGCCCTTTGAAGATCAGAAAAGTGACCTATGTGTGGAACTACAGGAGATTGGTGAGATACTACATAAATATTTTGCATCAGTATTTACTGTGGAGTAGGATATGGAAGGTAAAGAAATTGGGGAAATGAATGGTGATATCTTCAAAAGCGTCCATATTACAGAAGATGAGGAGCTGGCCATCTTAAAATGCATTAAGGTACATAACTCCTTCTGACCTTTTATGTGACTCGTGGATCGGCACTGGAAGTTAGTGCAATGAAAGGTACATATGTTAATCTGATCTTAGAGTAGGAGAAACTGCCGGCACAACATCAACAGCTCAAGGGCCTGTATTGTGCTGCACTGATCTGTGTTCTATGACCTGATCAGGTGTACCCCAGAATCTTATGGAAAGCTAGGGAAGTCATTGTTTGATATCTAGTTGAGATATTTTTATCATAGACAGCCACAGGTAAGGTTGTGCCATTGTTTAAGAACAGTTGGTAAGGAAAAGTCAGGAAACTATAGACCGGTGGGCCTGATGTCATTCGTGGGTAAGTTGTTGCAGGGGATTCTGAGGGACAGGATTTACTTGTGTTTGGAAAGGTAAATTCTGATTAGCGATATTCAACATGACTTTGCATGTGGGAAATCTTGTCTCACTAATTTGATATAGTTTATTGAAGAAGTGAAGAATAAGATTGATGAAGGCACAAAAAATCGAACTGTGGAATAGAATATGGACTTTAATAAGGCATTCAAAAAGGTTCCACGTGGTAAACTGTTAAGCATGGTTAGATCGCATGGAATACAGGGAGAGTTGTAGATAATTCGCTCAAAGGTAAGAGATGAAGGTAATGCTGGTGCGGCATATTTTATTTGGACTGGAGGCCTGTGACCAGCAGTGTACCACAAGGATCTAATGGATTTTGTCATTTATGTAAATGAATTGGATGTGAATATTAGTAAGAATGGTTAGTGAGTTTACAGGTAACACCAAAATTGGTGAGGTAGTAGACTGTAAAGATGATTAACTCAGAGTAAAACGGGACCCTGATAAGATGTGCCAAAGTGCCGAGGAGTGGTTGATGGAATTAATGTCAGACAAACGGAAGGTGTTCATTTTTGTGAGCTAAATTGGGTCGGCACTTGTAGGCAGGATCCTGGGAAGTGTTTCCAAACACAGACAGCTAAATAGAAACTATAGAAACCCTGCAGTGTGGAAACAGGCCATTTGGCCCATTGAGTCCACACTGACCCTCCAGATAACATGCTGACCAACACACCCATACGTTACCCAGTGACTGTACATTTCCCTTATACAATTCACCGTACCTGCATTTCCCTGGGTACTTAGGGGTAGTTTAGTGAGGCCAGTGAACCTATCCTGTGCATTTTTAGACTGTGGGAGGAAAACCAAGCACCCGAAGGAAACCCACACAAACACGGGGAGAAAAAGCAAACACCACATAAAGAATGACCAAAGGGTAGAATCGAACGCAGGTCATTGGTTCGAAGGCAGTATTGCGAGCCACGTTACCACCTAACGACCATTGGGATGAGTGACTTATTTCTCCCATTTTCTCTGGATCTGTCACATCTGTTCAGATGATGATGAATTTCAGCGTGGTGCCTCTGTCAAGCCCTCCTTAACCTTCACCCCAGAATTCACATTCTAATGGACAGGGCCTTAAGCTGTGACTGACACATTGCCTGCATAGCTGCCCTCACCCCTTCTCCTCCTATCCAGATCAAGTGTTCCATTAATACTACAGCATGCAAGATAATTGCTGATTAAAAATAAAACAAAAAGCTGCATACATTGGAGATCGGTAACCAATACTGTTCTGATGAAGACTCCCCAGATTTGAAACATTGACTCTGCTCTCTTCTGACAAAGGATTGTGAGAAAGTGACAACTGCAAATGCAGTGAATTCTAAAGTGAATTCCTGATGAAGAGTTTATGACTGAAACATAGTCTTTCCTGCTCCTTGGATTCTGCCTGACCTGCTGTGCTCTTCGGGGGCCACACTTTTGGACTTTTTCCTTCAGATGCAACCAGACCTGTTGAAGTTTTCCTGCAAATTCTTTGTATATAATTTCCTGTTTATAACATAAACAAAGATTTCCCTGCAGCATTGTCTTCCATGCACATCTTCCACAAATGTTTGCTTCTTCTTCTTTGTTCTAAGCTGCAGTCAAACTGTTTCTGTATAAACTGAGCACCGTAGTGAGATGAATGGTAGATTCAGCGAGATTTGTCTTGATGCCTTTCTCGATGTTACAAAATCTTGCTGCATTGTGTTCGACAAATACATGGATGAGAAAGGCTGAGATGGATATAGGCCAAGTACAGGGATATGGAGTCAATGTGGACTGACATTTTGGTCGGAATGGACCAGTTCTGGCTGAAGGGCCTTTCTCCGTGCAGTAGGATTGTACGACTGGAAATGAAAGTAGTTTGGGATATAGACAAGCCCGCGGGGGGGGGGGGGGGGGTGGGGGGGGGGGGGGGAGGGGGGGTGCAGGGGGTTTGAGAAACAATGTCATGGAAAGATATGTTCACAGGTTTCAGAATTCTGAATGTAGACATGTAGATCGCATCTGACAACATAAGCCAACATTACCAGGAATGATGGGTGAATGGAATATTGGTGTGAGTTCAGATGATGGAGAGTTTTGGATTAGGATTTGTTCTGCAGCTTTGTATGTGGGAGTGGGGTGAGCAGAGTCTTTGACTCCGGGCTGAATCTAATTTCTCTCAGTGTCATTTTAATTGAGTGACAGAGCGATTGTTTGTATGAGACTGAGTTATTTTCCTGGTGCTATCTTATCGAATTCACCTCATTCACTACCCGCCCCACCCCATGGTGTTCCTGTCATTCAATGCCAGCCTGATTCTCCCACTCAGCAGGTTTGGAGGTATTCACCATCGCTGTAAATCTCTGGATATTCCGTGATCCCTAGCACTGATGCCAAAAATAAACGCCAGTGGGCAAATAATTGAGCTTTCTCAGTTCGAAGATGCCCTGCCGAGATGAGGCGGAGCATGGCAGATAAGACAATAGATAATAGACAATAAACAATAGGTGCAGGAGCAGGCTATTCGGCCCTTCGAGCTTGCACCAACTTTCATTATGATCATAGCTGATCATCCACAATCAGTATCCTGTTCCTGCCTAATCCCCGTAACCCTTGATTCAAACATCTTTAAGAACTCTATCCATCCATAAGGGGAAATTACAGCGCGGGTTTGTCGACAGGGGCATTGATGTCCTGGTGGATGGGCTAGTAGAAAGGGCGAACTTCTCTTCTCAAAGGTAGCCACACCTGCAGACCCACCAAGCATGGTCTGAGCTCTACCACCCAGCTCAGTGCAGTATCTGTGGTCTGAAGAAATGTCCAGCAATGCAGGACAAGCATCAATAACCTTCCCCAATCTGTCAGGATAAGGGTCATTGTATTCTCTCTGCTCCCTCACATTCACTGTATATCTGTTATAGCACCTACCTCAGAACAAGGCTCATGCTCCAATATTCTCACTGCTGTATGCAGCATATTCCTCTCCTCTCTCTAGCCTTTGTGATACCCCAACTCATTTATAGAATGCTCTGGAGAGTGCTAATTATGGAATGTTCCAGATAAAGTTCCAAACAATTCCCGGTTTCAGGAGGATGACAGTGCCCCGGTGTGGAAAGCATGAGGGGAAGGAACAGTGTGTTTTTAAAAATTAAAATTACATGCACACGAAATTGAAATCCATCATGAGGCCATTCCTTCCTTCAAATGTGCTCTAACCTTTAATAAGATCGGAAGTGATCTAACTGTCTCCTGAGCACCATGTTATAGGAACTTTCTGTCATTCAGCCCCTGGCGTCCTGTCACTGACCAGACGACATTCAGGCATTTTATCCTGGGTTTCTTCAAGCATGTGTTCCTTAGGCATTTCCCATCGGGACGGACTCTACTACCAATATGTCCCAGCAGCTTTCTACTTTCATGCAATAGTAAGCATCCTTCACACAGACCAATCAGAAATATACTGTTATTTAATAGTTGTCGATATCTAAACACAATTATTATTCAAGTTATTTTGTTTGTGTCACCTTATTGCATTCAGCTCAAGATAGCATCTAAACACTTCCTTCCAGCAAAGAACATTTTTATCCTTAGCTGGTAGCTTGACCGTTACCTGAATTGTACCTTTTTCCTTGTTATGAAAGTTTCTCTTGCCCTTTGTCTGTGAGTGCTTCTGTCTGAAACAGTTACACAGGCTCCCACTCAGTTGGTTGGACGGCTGGTTTGTGATGCAGAGGGAAGCCAATAGCGCAGGTACAATTTCCCACATTGACAGAGGTCACCATGGAGGGGACGTTCTCGGAAACTCCAGGGCTCAACTCCACTCTCCTGCTAATCCCTCATATCCCTCAATTCGCTGATATGTCAAAATCCAATCCAGCCCATCTGTAAAAACAATCAGTGGCCCAGCCTTCACAACTCTCTGATTTAGTTAAATTCAGACTTCACGACCTTCTGAAAGAAGACATTTCTTTGTATCTCAGTTTCAAATCGATATTCCTTATTCTGTCTCTGAGTTCGAGACTCTGCCCAGGTGTGGAAACACATTCTCAGCATCTACCTTGTGAAGCCCCCTCTGTATCCTTTACGTTTCAGTAATATCACGCTCATTCATTTCAAGCACAATGAATAATCGCCTCACCATTTTAGATGTATTCAATAATTCAACCCTTCCATCCCAGGAACCTGCGTACTGTATCAATCTAGTTACTTGCTGCAACACCACGCTGTCTTTATGTTTCATACGCAGGAACACTCCAATCCCTTTTTACTGATCCTTTGTTGGGAGTCTTCTTCATTAAATAACAGCCTGACTTTTGGTTCGCAGTGTCATCCTCAAACTCGGATGTATATTGCATTAAGCTCCCGCCGTCAGGCTGTCAGAATAGACTGTAAATAACTGATGCCATCGGACTGTTATTTGTGATACTCCAGTAGATATGTCTTTATCATAACGGTCCATTAATCCTGACTCTCCAATTTCTATGTGTTGACCACCCGTCATCCCATGCTAATACATTGTCCGTAACACTATGAGCTTCTGTCTTCTGTAAGAACCTTTATTTTGTGATACATTGTGGAAGATCTCTGGAAAGCCACATGCCTACCAGTTCCCCTTTATCAAGTCCGCATGTTAAATTTTCAGGGATCTTAGGAAAACTTTGGAGACAATATATAGTTTCACATTCAAAAAAACACGCTGACCCTGCGTGAAGTTTTTCTAAATGCCCTTCAATTCTTTCCTTAATAATAGACTCTCGCAGATTCCCAGTAATAAAGGTTAGGCTAAATATTTCCTGCCCTCTGTCTCATTCCTTTCTTGAAGACAGGCGCCACGTTGGAGGTTCTCCAGTTTCGCTGGAATACTCCTGAAATCTAGAGAGTTACGGAATCTTTCACACAGTACCATCAGTCATTCCGTAATCACTTAAAAAAAAAAACTATGAATTACTGCTGACCGGTCTACCCTTACTCTTGTCCGTTTGTCAAAAAACCTTGTTCCTTTTGTTAGAGACAGTTCAGAAACTTGCCTCATTTTAACATTTTGTTTATGTCATTGACATGCTTACAGTGCCTTCCCTTGTGAGGAACAAGGCAAAGTACTGGTGTAATTTTTGCCTGTTCACTGTAGCCAGTTCCCCAGTCACATCCTCCAAATGACCTCAATATACTTTCCAGACTTCATTTCTACCTAAGTTCACACATTCATTTTGAATTTTTTATATATACACAGAAAATTTTGTGATGCTTGTTTTTATATTTCTTGCTAATTTACTTACATCATATCTTTTGTTCCCCTTTTCTCACTTTCTAGATTCATACAGTCACATCACACACAAACAGACCCTTTGGTCCAACTTGTCCATGCTTAACTAAACCAGTCCCATCTGCTTTCACGTGTCCCATATGCTCAAAACGTTTCCCATTTATATATTTGACCAAATGTCTTTTAAATGTTGCAGCTGTACTTTCATCTACCACTCTTCATCTTGCAGTTCATTCCATACACACATCATCCTTAATGTGAAAACGTTGCACCATTGGCCCTTTTAAATCTTCTCCATTTCCCCTTAAAGGGATGTATTCTATGTTTGAACTCCCCACCACCACCCCCAATCCCGCCACTCCTCTCCAGTAGAAGATACCTTGGCTCTCCATCCAATCGATGCCTCTCGTGATTTTATAAACTTTTATAACGTCACTTTTCAACCTTCTCCACTCCATCTAATACTAACTTCAAGAACAAGCACTTGATCGTAAGCACTGCAAATTTGAAATAATATTCAAACTGACAGGTAAACAACACAGACAAAACTTTATACTGTGATTTGTTTTTTTTTCTCTCCGAGGAACAATGCTAAGACAGCGTGAAACCCTTACCAGTATCATTAGGAAGTCAGACACTTGAATTCCTTTGTCGAAACAGGGTGATGATCCCTACACTGAAAGCGTATCTTTGGCCAAATTCGTAGTCAGAAGGGGAATTCTGATACCACACGGTAAGCATGCAGATACCTTTAGCAGAGTGAGATGAAGGCTGAGTATACTTGTTGAAATTTGGATCACAGTGTGAATTCAGTACAAAAGGGGAGGTATTTTCAATAAGGTTTATTCCAAGAAGGAAACTTTCCGGAATGAGATGAGAGTGGGAGGTGCAAAACAACATGAATGGAGAGGTCGAGTCACACTTAGACCAGAGGCAAAGTGACAGCACAAAACACAGCTTGATGCTGGTGCAGGGAATGTAAACCTGATCAAAAAGCCTCAGGGAGGAACCATCATGTGAGAGAATGTGCTCTGTAATTGGAGAGGGATAACCTGGAATCAGGAAGAAGAGATGAGCAAGGAAGAGGGTGCAGCAGCAATGGCAGGGGTATCTGGAGGTAATTCAGGATGCACAGCTGAAATTCATGCCCAGCATCTGGGCACACACAATGCTCGTTAATTTGCGAATGAATACTATCCTTCACAGATTTCGTCAACCACGGGCAGTTCATCTTCTTCGGAGTCCTTTTTGAACAGAAACAATAATTGCTGAGTGTTATGGGATATCTGCTTGAATGTCTGCTCCTGTATGTCCACTGCCCTTCCTCTGGGTTTATTTCTACATCCCTCTTCAGACTAGATGAGAGACAGAAATCCTCAATTTAAATGTTTGGTTCTTTTAAATCAGGAGCAACTTCTGCATGTGGCTGAATACACGATCTGCGGATGCTGACTCCATTCTCCCAGTTTCTCCATCTCTGTTGTTTCTGTTTGATGATGTCACATTCCAGTGAACTGCCTCTGACGTGATCTCCTTTTTCTTCAAACCAGAAACCCCCTAACTCTGGTGGACAAGTCCTTCAGCTGTCACTGTCCCATCGCCCACAGTGTCGCCCTCACTCCGTCCCCTTCTTCCCAGAACAATGATATATCTCCCCTTGTCATCACTTCCTACTGCTCTCGAATCCACATTCGTGGAATCATCCTCTACCACTTCCACCATCTCCAGCAGGACTACACCATCAAACACATCTTCCCTCCCGTCCACTGTCAGTATTACATGGGGACCATTCCTTCTGTGACATCCCCATCACCCTGAACACTTCCCCACTCCCCCCATGACACCTTCCCATGCAATTGCAGAAGGTGCAACACTTGCCCAACCACCTCTTCACTCCTCACTGTCCAAGGCTCCAGTCGCAACTTGCAGGTGAAGCACCATTTCACTTTACACTTTCAATCCAGTCTCCTGTCATTGCTGCTGACAATGCAGTTTCCTTTACACTGGGAGACCAAACAGAGACTGTTTTAAGGAACACTTCCACTCTATCTGTAGGAATAATTCTGACCTTCCCATTGCTTCCCATTCCAGTAACTTACGTTGCTCTCATGCTGACTTTTCGGTCCTGATCTGCTGTAATGTTCCGATGAAGCACAATCCAAGCTGGAGTAACACCTCCTTTATACTTTGGTACATTTCAGCCTGAAGGAATACATATTCATTCCCATGATTTCACAGCCTAACCCCATTACGTCTGTTTTCCAATTTTCATGCATTGTGCTGGCTTGTCTGTGACTTGTTTATCTTGCACTCAATTGAGAGAACTTATTTCTCCCATTTATACTTTAATTTACACCCATTTTATATCTGTTTCCCTTTCACCTGGCATTGCATCTCCACATGCTCTGTTTCCCATCACCCCTCGTCCACTTTTGTCAAGGGATTAAGGAGTTCTTTTCAGTTCTCAATAAGGGTCATGCAGGGCTTGAAACAGTACCTCTGTTTCTCTGTCTCCACAGATGCTGCAAGACACGCTGAATTTCTCCAGCAATTTCTGGTTTTGAACAGCTTTAAAGACGTCTGTCAAAGCTGCCCAAACACCCTGTCCATCATGAAGCACCATACACTGAGAAGTGAACAATAACGCAAGATGTAGAAATTCATTGTTTCTGAAACGACGTAAGCCTGGCATCATTGCCGCTACAGAGAGCTTAATGAAGACCATGAAGAGAAACAGAGGGAAACACATTCAGTTTAAACACCGAAGGTGGCATGACTGAAAGGGAAAAGATTCAGATGAATGTTAGAATTAGAATTTCTATAGTGTGGCAACAGGCCCTTTGGCCCAACAAGTTCACAGCGATTCTCTGACGATTAAATCAAACAGACCCATTTACATATCTTACATTTATCTCTGACTAATGGACATAACTGAACACTATGGGCAATTTAACCAGGCCAATGCACCTAAGCTGCACATCTTTGGACAGTGGGTGGAAACCGAAGCACCTGGAACAAACCCACTCAGACATGGGGAGAATGTGCAAACTCCACATAGTCAGTCGCCAGAAGATGGAATTGAATCTGGGCCCGTAGTGTTGTGAGGCAGCAGCGCTAACCACGGACCCCCGGTGCTGCCCAGCGGGGCAAGTTTAGAGGTTTTGAGAATCATGACAATTAAGAGGTGTGACACCATGGACAAACGCTCAGAAGAATGAGAATACTTAAATGGAAGTGTTACCACATCAGTAACCAGAGTAGGTCATGGGGTGATGGGTGAATGGGTCTCGGTGTGAACTAGGGGACAGATAGCAGAATTGCAATGCAGAAATTGAAGCTCAAAACTGGGAGTTTATGTGGTACTTTCGATCACAGCTGGACAGAAGGCGAAATGTATTAAATCACAATCTGCAACATTTTGCCCAGGATAATCCCTCAGTCTGTCATTTACATTAAGCTGATCGATGTTTCAGAGATGAGTTGGTGAATGTACCAGTGGCAGAACCATATGTAACTAAAAATGATGACAATCCATTTAAAGCTACTGCACTTGACCACTGTACTTTCATTCCAAACAGCAGGACTGATATCTGAGAGAGAGGGCGAAATGAATATAAAACAACCAGATCAGATATAAGCTCTACAGTTCTGCCACATCCAGTCAGAAATGCAGTTGAACTATGAAACAACTGACAATAAAAGAGGATTCCACAAATATTATTTAAAAACAAGATTGTTCAATGGGAGTACGGCGTCAGTGGTTCAGTCATCATTTATTGCTCAGTTATTAGTTTAGAGTCAACTACTTTGCTGTGGGACTGGAGTTACCTGTGTCCAGAGCAGGTGTGGATGGTAATTCCCTTCCAAAAAAGGCATCAGTGAACCAAATGTGTTTCTCCTACAATCAGAAATTGATTCATGATCATCATTACACACTTAATTCCAAACATTTGTTGGATTTGAATTCCACCATCTACTGAAACATGATTCGATCTTAGGTCACCAGAATATTACTGGGGTTGTTAGACTAACATCTCAGCAGTTATTGCTGAGGCTATTGCTCTACCATTCCTCAAAAGAATGGAGCCTTCCTGTACATCAGTGTAAAAGACAAGGATGCAGTGTCTACACCATCCTCAGCCAGAAGTGTTGCTCGAATAATGCCCACAGAATCACAGATGCCAGTCTTCAACCAATTCCGTTTTCCACACGTGACATGAAGAAACAGTTGAATGCAGTCGATACGACAAAGCAATGGGCCCTGACACCATTCCTGCAATAGAACAGAAGACTTGTGCTGCACACCAAGCCGTGTCACTGGGCACGCTGTTTCATTCCAGCTCCAACTCTGACATCTCCCTGGCAATGTGGAAGATTACTCAACTATATCGGATCCCTTAAGAGGGGAATAATTACAATCTGACCAATTACCACCCCCTCAGTCCTATCACGACAGTAAAATTGGTGAGAGTTCTTCCTGACAGAGCTGTCAAGTAGTACAGAAATAATCAGCTCAGTGCGGTTTCTCATAGTTCCCCATGTGGAGATGGTGCCGTTGTGGAATTGTCACTGGACTACTAATCCAGACCAGGTAAAAGCTTTGGCAGCTGGTAGAATTTAGAAACAATTAATAAAATATCGAGATGTAAAATCTGGTGCCTGTAATACAGACCTTGAAGCCCATGTCAATTGTCAACATAAATTTGCTTCCCCAGTGCACTTTCAGGAAGTGAATCTCCCGTGATTTCCTGGTCTGGCCTAAACGTGACACCAGATACACAGATATGCAGTAACTTCTTCAATGGTCTCCGAAACTGCCAAGCAAAGCCGTTGTATCAAACTGTTCCAAGATCTTAAAGGTTAAACCTGGACAGAACCCCCGGAACCAGCCTCTGTATTGGAAAAGAGAACGGGATTCACAGTCCTGTCGACCCTGCAGGGACCTCTTTCCTGAAATCTGAGAGTTTCTAACAACATTTACAGAGCTTTCCCACAGACTGCATAGAAACATCGGGAAAGCAGTAGGTCATATAACACATTGAACCTTCCCCACTCTACGTTTTGACCAAACATCTCTTCAATTCACTTTTCCCAAACACTGTATTCTCTATATCCATTGAACTGATTGACTATCGGGAATAAAAAAAGTAGGAATTTCGGTCCATCAATATTGCTCTCCCTTTCAATATAATGATGGCTGACCATATATTCCCACACCAACCTCCTGCTTCAACTTCATCCCTTTCGTGTCTAGAAATCCTTATTTATATTCAGTGCCTTTGCTTCCACAGCCTTATGTGGCAGAGAATTCCCCAGGTTAACCAGCCTCTGAGTGCAGACATTTATTCTCATTTCAATGCAGAGTGACCTGTTTGCATCCAATAATGTGGACCCCTTGTTTGAGACGTTCCAGCCAGGGGAATTATCACCCCTGCTGACAACCTGTCTCGCCATGACAGAGTTTTATATATTACACGAGATCTCCACTCATTTCTTAAACCCCATGGAATACAGGCCCAGTCGCCCCAAACTCTGCTGCCACAACAAGCCTGTCATCCCAGAGATCAGTCTGGTTATCCATCGCTGCTTTCCCTCAATGTCAGGTTTATCCTATATTAGGTAAGGAGATCAAATGTGCACACAATACTGCACAATTTTCGAGATGGGGATTCACCGAGGCCCTGTACAGCTACAGTAAGACACCTTACACCTGGACTCAAGTCCCCTGGAAATGAAGGTCAGCATACTAATTATCTTCCTATCTGCTTTCTGTTGCTGCTCTCTGTGACTGGTGTACAAAGAGATTGAGATCCTTTTCAATGATACAGCTCCCCACTTGGTGTCTCTATTTCCAGTGGGCATGTGTCAATCTCAATTCAAGCATTGACTTCTGGTTTCAGAATTCACTGCCCTGCATTGACCTCAGAGTTTGGTGAAGAAATCAACTTATGTATACACAGAAGTACTTTCATACAGCAATAGGCTTACATCAGTTCTTTTTGAAATGTTAGCCTGTTATTCTATATTTCCAAACAATGTGCTCAATGTCACGTCTACCCACGTTGTTCTTCACCTGACAGGTATTTATCCATTTCCTCCAATTTCTCAATCACCTTTGAACTTCTTTACATCCTGACCACCTACTCACAATCTCAATTTGGGGCCAGCAGCAGATTTGGAAAGAGTACATTGAATACCCTTGAACAAATGTTTGATAAGCTTTCTGAATAGTTGAGTTGCAAACACAAATTCTTGGATTATCATACTAGTCATTGCTTTCCACTCCAAAATATATAGAACTGTTTTTGCTGATTCACGTTTTCCTTTCAACTCTCCCATTCTCAACCCATGGCAGTAAATTAGATCTAGCTGTTACACACTGTTATGGGCCAGGACAGACCTCCTCAAATAATTTCAAGGAAGGAGCGCAAACCCAACAATTACTCATTGATTGAAGGAGGTGTAAGGTGGATATTCCAGAAGTGACGCGGCTGAATGAAACACATACAGAAGAGGATAGCAGACAGAATAACTTAACCATCTGGAAAACCAAAAAATTTTCCCAATTGAATGATGTTGTTCCAAGTACTTGAAACAATCCACATTAACACACCATGGCAAAAAACAAAAAGAAAAATAAACCCCAGGTTCTTACAGGAGAGATGTCAGAGTGAGGGCGAATCAGACTGGGTCTGCTTCTTTGAGTCTGGTAGCTTCACGACTGGCTGCCTGCTTTCAGCAAACAGCAAGACTGTGAAAAATCAAGCCAAACAAACCAAAGCAGAGGGTCTGCGCTGGGAGAACTGGCCACTTCCCTTTCCTCAGAACAGAAGAACAGAAGGACTAGGTTCAAGAGTAGGCTGTCTGGCCATTCGAACATGCTCTGCCATTTAATAGTATCATGGCTGACCTATTCGGACACTCAGATCCACTTACCCACGCTCGCACCGCATCCTTCATTTACTTCATTCTTCAAAATACCTTAGCTTTAAAAGGATCAACTACCGCACTGAGCAGGCAATTCCATAGAATTAGAACACTCTGGATGAAGAAGTTCGTTCTCAATTCAATTAAAAGCTACTTCCTTCACTTGCCAGTGGAAACATCGTCTTTACTTGTATGTTATTCATTCTCTTCATTATTCTATATGTTTCGATTAGGTCCGAACCCCATCCTTCTGAATTTCAATGATTATCATCCCAGTATACCCAGTCTCGCCTCATAAACCAACTCTTTCAAATCCGGATTCAACCCAATGAAACTCCTCTGCACCCCATCCAGTGCCAGTACATTCTTTCTCAAGTAAGGCGGCTTAATCTTCATAAAATACTCCAGGTGTCGCCACACCATCACCCTGTACAGCTGCAAAATATCTTACCTGCTTTTAAATCCAATTCCTTCAGCAATGAAGGACAACATACCATTTGCCTTCCTCAGTACTTGCTGTACTGCAGACCAAACTTATGTGTTTCATGAACATGGATACGCAGGTCCCTCTGCAGAGCAGCATACTGCAACGTTTTACCATTCAAGTAATACTGGTACTCCTAACAAATAGATGAATTCACATTTGCTTACATTGTATTCCATCTGCCAGACGTTTGCCTACTTAGTCGAAGTATCTGTGTTCCTCTAATACGTTTCACAGATCTTTGCACACTTCACGCTGCCACTCATCTTCGTGTCATCTGTAAACTTTGACAAACTCCGTATGTTCCCAACACCACATCATCTCTATAAATTGTAAATAATTGCAGCCCCAACACTGATCCCTGAAGCACGCCACTAGTCACTGATTTCCACATATGAATAGCACTCATTTAGGCTCGCCCTTTGCTTCCTGCTAGTCAACCAATCTTCTATCCATACTAATACTTTACTCATAACGCCTTTATCTTATGCAGCAGCCTATTGTGTGGCACCTGTCGAACACCTTTTGGGAACCTAGCCTCATTGTCTACCTTGCTCATAATGTCTTCATAAATTTCCGAAACACTGCCCTTCAGGAACCCATGTTGTGTCTGCGCAATGGGCCGATTTCTATCAAAATGTCTTGCTATTTCTCCCTTGATAATACACTCAAGCATCTTACCCACTGTACAGATTAAACTAACTGGTCTGTAGTCCCCCATCTTTCATCTACCAGCCTTTTTAACCAGTGACGTCTCATTTGCTGTTTTCCAATCAGCTGGAACTGCCCCAAAGTTCAGCAAATATTTAGAAAATTACCACAATTGAACTTGATATTACCTCCGCTATCTTCTTAGTACCCTGGAACTCATTTCATCAGGGTTTTGTTTTCCTTTGATCCATTAGCTTACCCAACAATACCTCCACCGTAGTAGTGATTGTAAGCATGTCCTTTCCTACCCACATCTCTTTGTCAATTACTGGCATGTTATTAGTGTCCTCCATTAGGATGATCAATGCAAAATACCTGCTCAATGCCTCGGCCAATTCATCCTATCCTATAACTAAATTTTCCATCTCGTCCTCTAAATGCCCAACATTTACGTTAACCACTCATTTTCATTTTATATATTTAGGGAATCATCTGCAACCTCTTTTCATATTCTGTGTTCTTTTTTTTCTCTTGTGTTCTATCCTACTTTTCTTTATAGCTCTTTTCGTGGCTTTCTGTTGAGTATTAATAATTTTCCAATCTTCTAGGTTCCTGCTTTGCTTGGCCGCTTTGCATGACTTCTCTTTAAACTTGGTAGCCTCGCTTATTGCTTAGACACCCGATGCAGATTACCCCTTTTCCTAGAGTCTTTCCTTTTCACTGAATATACTTTTTATAAGGACTTTGAAGAATTCCTTTGAAATCGTCCACTGCTCGCCGATTCTCACCATAAAGTATTTGTTACTAGTCAACTTTAGCCTTGTCCTCCCTCATTCTTTTGTAGTCTCCCTAGTTTAAGCACAGGACCCGAGTATTTAATTTTATCTTCACACTCTCGAACTGTATTTTAAATTTAGCCATTCTGTGATCATGCCTTCCAAGTTGAATTCTAACTATGAGGTCATTAATTATTCCTGTCTTATTACACAGGACCAGATCTAGCATAGCTTGCTCCTTATTGTACGTGCTTTTATTTTCGAGCAGTCAAACCCAGACATTTCGGATTCACTGCTTTTAAGACACCTTTGAAAAAAAACAAGGACAGCATGACCTTGTTAAAGGTGTAGCATTTTCACAACATTAGACTTGGGACTTTATCAAAAAGTTTCTGAAAATTCCAATTCACTGCATCTATTGCTTCACCATAATTTATTTCCCAGTCGGTTTCTCAAATATGATTCACCTTTAATAATTTGACATTGATCTGATTCATGTTCATTACTTTCAAATTAATTTAATTCTCAAAGTTGCTGGCAAAGCATTCATTCTAATAGACTGTTATATTGTCCTGATTGCTTCTTTGGTGCTAAGCAGACTGTAATTCCCTGCTTTCTCCCTGCCTCCTTTAGAAATATTGGGGTTATACTTGCTGCTCTCAAATCTGTCAAAATCATCAGGAATTTGGAAGACAGCAAGCAAAGTATCCATTATTTCCATGGACACCTCCTTTAGGACTCAGGGCTAAAGATTATCAGGCCGTGGGGATTTATGAGATTTCCATTCTCTAGATTTGGACTGCAAGGATGCTGCAATCATCTTCTCCAACATTTTATCTTAATATATTGCATTTTGAGAAGCTTTTACGTTTCACGCTTGTTTAATGCACTCTTCCGAAACCTATTACTTCCTGTCTTAAGCTGTTCAATGATTGACCTTCCACAGCCATACAATCACAGAAGCATAGCCTGTATAGCATCAAAATTACAGCATTATCTATATTATTCCAACTTTACTGCAACAGTCCCATAGCCATGAATGGTTTGACATTTCAAGTGCTCGTCCAGATACCTTTTAACGGCTGTGAGATTACCCGTGATAGCTCACCAACACACCCCCCCCCCCCACCCCCCCACCACCCCTCAGGAAGTGCAATCCAGACCACATCACACTCTGGGTGAAGAACAATCCATGAATCCTCTCTAAACCTTAAATCCTTCCTTTCAAACGTGTGCTCCCCTCTTCTTGGCCCTTTGACTGAAAGGAGCAGCTGCTGTCTATCCACCCTGTCCATGCCCCTCGTAATCTTATCCATCTGAATCATGTCCCCCTCAGCCTTCTCTACTCCAAAGTAAACAAATGGAGCTTATGAAACCTCTCTCCATAACTGATATGCTCCATCCTTGGGGGCATCCTGGTGAATCTCTGTACTCCCTCCAGAATAATCAAATCCTTCCTGTAATTTAGGTGCCAGAACCCTCAAATTTTGTTCCATCTTGGCCTAACCGAAGTGTTACATAGCTCTTATAATCTGTGCCTCGATGAGTAAATGCTATGCCTACTGTTTCCAATGATTTCTTATGCAACCTTTTATCTTTCCCCGTTATATTCACGGATATGTGGAGAAGCACCCTCTGAGCTTCCTGGTGTGCTGCCATTCATTGCATACTCTCCTGTCTGGTTCCTTCCTCCAAAGTGCATCACCTCATATTTATCAGGGTTGTATCCTATCTCTGCCATTGATCCACCCATCTGACCATTCCATCTGTATCTTCTTGTAACATAAGAACTTACTCCTCACTGCCAAACACCCAGCCAATATTTGTGTCAAACACAGACTTATTTATCACGTTGCAAATCCCCATCCACATTCACCCCTACATCATTTGTAAATACCACAAATAATAAGGGTGACAGTACTGATCATTGTGGTACATCAGGTGACACAAACAGCCTTCTACCTCCACCTATTTGTTTAGCAAAATTTTCTCTAACACTGATCTGAAACACCCCGGTCAATAGTTCCCTGCTCTATCTCTACCACCCTTTCTATAAAGGGTGTTCTCCAGTCTTCGGGCCCTCACTTGTGACCAGATTCTATTTAAACATTAGCATCAGTGCCTTTTATTCCTTGTCTCCAACAGCAGCCTGAGATGTAACTGATCTAGACCTGGGGATTGGTCCAGTTTTATACCAGCCAAAACCATCAATCCCTGCTCACATCTTACATCAATCTGTTCAAGAGCTTCCTGTCCATCTTCTTGAATTCTGTACCTGCCTCTGGCTTTTCCCATGTAAACAGACGTGATGTTCTCCTACAACAATCAATCAGCTTTCTCCACTTTCAAACACAGATTCCCGCCTTGATCTCAGACCAATTTTCCTCAGCAGGCCATTGTACTATCTGAGAGATTAATCAGGAGAATGCCCATTTAGTATATGTGATCAGTATATTTTACTTAGATCAAGACATCAAAATTGTACAGGTACAATCCAGGTACAGTCTCACCAACCCTCTGTGTTACTAATGCAGAATGTCTTTACTTCGAGTAGGAGCAAATCACTGCAGAAGCTGAATCTGCACTGAAACCAGCACATGCTAGAGATCACAGTTAGTCCTGATGAAGGGCTTATGCTCGAAACGTCGAATTCTCTATTCCTGAGATGCTGCCTGGTCTGCTGTGCTTTGACTAGCAACACATTTTCAGCTGTTATCACAGTTAGTCAGACAGCATCGTAAAGAGAGAGCAAGCTGATACTTTGATTACAGCTGATTCTTCATCGGCTGTATTCAGATTCTCTTTAAAGGGAAAGGGGCGCAGCACTGACACCTGTGGCACACCAGCGTACACCGTACACACAAACAACCTTCTACCACTACTTATGTTCTCCAATAGTTTGTCTAATGCTTACCTTCCCCTGTTTCCATATGTTCCTCCCAATGCACTTTGCTTTAATGTTTTCTGATAACTTACTGTGTGTGTTAATTAAAAGTCCTCCTGAATATCTGATTGCACCACGTTCACTGATTCGCCATTGTTTACATCTACAAGAGATATCTTCAAGTATAAAATTGTAAATTATAACTTCCCTTTCATAAATGCAGAACAACTCACATGAAATTTGCTATTACTTACTCAGTGTCCAATAAGATCTTCCTTACAATAAGTTGCAACAGATTCCCTACTGTGGATGACAACTAACTGGACAGATGTCCTCCACTATCCCATTCCTTCCCTTTGTTAATAATTTTAATGCATTTATTACCTTCTGAAGCGAATACAGAAAAATACAGTGGTCCCTATTGCAATCAATACGTGTATTGCTGTTTTCTCTGAAATTTCAGTTTGAATTGTATCTGGTCTGTCGGAATTTTCAATCCTCATCCCACTTCTGTTTTCAAATACTACCTCATAACTGTATATGATGACTTTACTCTTTCGTTACAAAGGTCCCATGACGACCTCGTTTTTCTGGGAGATTTTCTGGATCTTCCACTTTGAAGACCGACTCAATGTCACTGTTTCGTCTCCTTGTCATTTTTCTGTTCTCTACAATAAGTCATCGTATCCACACATTCGCTGTGCCACATTTGATCTTGGTTTCATTTTCCTTTCAAGTATCAACAGAAGCTTTTCGCTAGTATTTACAAATAACAAAGAAAATCACAGCACAGAAACTGGCCCGTCACACCCCCAAGCCTGTGTCAATCTAGATCCTCTATCTTTACCTGTCGCCTATTTTCTAAGGTTCTGTATCTCTCTGTTCTCCGCGCATTCACGTATCTGTCTGGATACGTATTAAATGATGCTTTCGTCCCCGCCTCGACCATCTCCACTGGCAACGCATCCCAGCACAATAACCCTCTGTGCAAAGAACTTTTCGAGCATATCCCCAATAAATTATTCCCCTTTCATCATGAATTCTAGATCCCTAGTAACTGACTCCCCCATTCTGATAATAAGCTTCTAGATAGCCACCATGTTTACACCTCTCATGATTTTGTAAACCTCAATCAAGTCCTCGCTCATCCTCCGTCTTTCTAATAAAAATAATCCTAATCCATCAAACCTCTCTTTATATATCGTTCTCTCCATCCTCAGTAACATTCTGGTGAAAATCCTCTGCCCTCTTTCCAAAGCATCCAGAACCTTTCAGTAATATGGCAACCAGAACTGTCCGGAATATTCTGAATGTGGCCGAACCAATGTCCTATACAACTGTAATATGGCCTGCCTACTCTTGTACGAAATAGATTCCAACTTCTCCACTTCTACAATTGTTAGAATGCATGAAGGAAAGTATGCTGTATGCCTTTTTGATCATTCTATCGACCTGCCACTTTCAGCGAGCCATGGACCTGAACACCCATATCTCTCTGTACATCAATTTTCCCCAGGGCTTTTTCCAGTTACTGGATAATTCATTCTCGAATTGGATCTTTCGAAATGCATCTCCCCACATCTGCCCTTTCTCCACCAAACTCTCCAATCTATCTAAATTCTGCTGTGTTCTCTGACAGTCCCCTCAATTTTCTGCTACTCTACCAATCTCAGTATCATCTGCAAACTTGCTAATCAGACCATCTATACCTTCCTTCAGATCATGTAAGTATATCACAACAAAGAGTGGTCTCAGCACTCAGCACTGTGTGGGAAACACCACACAGAACAGTTCTCCATTTTGAGAAACTCCCTTCTATTACTACTCTCTGTCTCCTGTTGGCCAGCCAGTTCTCTATGCATCTAGTTAGGACACCCCGGACCCCTGCGACTTCACTTTCTCCATCAGTCTATCTCATCTAACGCCTTACTGAAGTCCATGTATATGACATCTACAACCCTTTCTCCACTATCAACTTTGGTATTCCTCAAATAATTCTATTATGTTTGCTAAGATGTGACCTTCCCTGCACAAATCATGGAAGGTCTTGTGTGGAGTCCGACTTGTATTACCCTGGAGTGATACTGGTTTTATTTCCAAAGCAGGACTTTATAAAATGCCACACTGATTGGCTGCGTACAAATTGAATGTTGTTTTGAACAAAATACAATCTATCCAAAAATTAAAATCTGCAAACGCAAATTAGCACCTCCAGATTTATTGGTGCGTCTGTGCGAGAGATGCGGTATATGTGCGTGGGCGTGGGGCGGGGGGGGGGTAGAGGGTGGCGTGCGAGTGAGAGAGAGAGGATGTGTATGTTTGTTTCCATGTGTGTGAGCGAAAAGGGTGTGTGTATGTTTAGGGATGAGAATGAGAGCCTGTACTCAAGTTAAGACACAGACAGATTTGGCAGATCCTTGTCCCCACACACACCCAGTCCGTGGTTTCAGAGCTTCTATGCTCTGCAGCCTCTGCTCCATTTGTTGTTCATGTTAAAGACCCTGATGCTGTAACTACAGTCCCCATGCTCCATCCTCAGTTGGGTCACCAAATCCTCTGGTCTCCCTGAATGTCTGAGGTAGCTCACAACACAACCTCCAGCAAACCATTCCCAGCCCCTCCACTAACTGTTCAATAACAGGAGACAATCAGACTTCCCTCCACTAAAAGTGAGATAGCTACTCCTTTATAATTATAATTCAGGGTCCTCCTCGTGTTTCTGACCACGTGATCAGCTGAGAGGGACAAACACAGGCGTTCAGAGGACAGGCACAGAACACGTTTTAAAGACATGAGTCAAAGATGCTGAAACTCCCTGTCCAATATGGAGCACAACTTGGGACACACCGGGAAGTGAGCAACAACCCGAAACACAACCCGCTGTCCATGGAGCACCACATGGGACACACCAGCAAGTGAACAACGGCCCAGCCCACACACTGCTGTACAACAAGGAGCACGACGTGGGACACACCGGGAAGTGAACAGCTGCCCTGCACACACACCCTTTTCCATGGAGTAACACATGGGACACAGCGGGGAGTGAACAATAGCCTGACACATACCATTACATTATTTCTGAACTTCGTGATGCCAGCATTCGATACAATACACAACCAAAAACCAAGGCCAGAGAAACATACAGATGGACAGAGACATTCACATTGAAGATAGAAACGGACATTAAGACAAAAACAGCATGTTGTTGAAATATGAGAGAAAAAAAAACAAGAGAGTGGGCCTATCTGGAGCAGTGAGACCTTGGCGGTTCAAATCACAAGAATGAGAACATTGAATAAATACATTGCCAGATCAACTGACAAAATTTGTTCCACTAAATTCTAAATCTGCCTCACAGAACAAACGCAGAAACTATAAACTTGGACAAGTAGACAACCCAGCATGGCAGACTATCCCAGTGTATTGCTCAGTAAACTGGACTATCTGCCCAGCATGAGGAGCTGTGCAGACTATGCAAGTGTATTGCTCAGTAAGCTGGAACAGTTGCCCAACGTGGCAGTATTACGAAACTGCCGGTATATTGCTGCTACATTTGCACTACATAACTGACTAACACGGGACAATTTGCCACCCATACTGTGAGGGACAGTAAATGGGCTCCCACAAATAAATGTCTCTGTATCTTCATGCATTAGTTCAAGGCAAGTGGTTTTATGTGTGCATGTGTGTGTGTCTGGTTCTGTGACTGCGTTGGATGTGAAAATCATTTTCTAAGAGAGAGCACACATGGAGGAAATCAATTTAAATGTGACCAACTGTTAGGGCTGGGTATAATGGACAGAGAGAGATAGTTCATGGGCAGCTGTTAATGACGTGCTTGAGAATATTAAAGTAAAGGCATTGCCGGACCCAACGGATTATAAATCAGTACGCACAGGAATGATGGATGGATGGGGAGACCTGTGTGATATCAGATATGAGGTGTGCAATATTGAATCAGATTTGTTTCTGCAGGTTTGCAGCTGTGAGTGTCAGCAACAGACGAATGCCATATTTAAGACTGTATTTCACAGCTCATGGTTCAAATAGCAGCTGGGATGAGCCAGTGAAGAATATGCTGGAGTTATCAATCGTTACAATTAGGAATGGTCAGGGTAGTGTCAGAAATTGGTTCCTGGCCAAAGGGATCACCATTGTTGTCATTTGTCTGTTTCAGCTTCAGATATTGGCCGGGATGAGATGGAGTTAGAAGAAGGAAATGCAATTTGTAACCAGAACAAAAGGTAGTGACCTAAATGCTTTCAATAATCACATAGCAAGAGCAGTGATACAACGGATCATGGTTCACAGCTGAAACTGAGCAAGTCAACACAGCAACCCATGAGCAACACTGCCAGAAGCAAGGAGGGAGAGAGTGATTTAACAATTTAGTAGTGGCTCGTCAAGTGAATATCTGGATTCAGAGTCTTATCAGGAACAGTAACAGTGGCAAGGAGGGTAGAGTGAATGAAAGAACAGTATTACTGTCAAACATGATTTATAGAATTAATGACTGAACAGTGAGACTTACCAGGGACACCAACGAAAGCCAGGATTGGATAATAAAAATATTGTATAATGTAAAGTGCATATTTGATCCGCCACGATAATGACCTTCGATCATAATATGTAGAAAGAAACCAAACATCCCAGTTTAAACTCCTGTCCATTCTTGGGACATTCCAGTCAAATGTTCTCAGATTATGATCCATGACAGTAACATTCTAGTCTAATGTTCTCGGATTCAGATTCATTGTTGAAACATTCCAGACTTTGTGCTCAGACTCTGATCTCTCCCACCTTTCTCTCTGTAGCTGCTGATTCCTGTTAACACTGTTGGTGATGCTCTCACCATACCGTGGGATAACACATTCAACGGAGCACACTTATCATTAAAAGATGGAAACCGTCCACTGGGGTAATTGCAAGCCATGGAGACTAACATTAATCACAGTCACTGAACAAACAGGTCAAGTTAACCCCTTGCTGACATCACTTTTCATATCCCAGTAAAAGGGAACATTTACTCGGTGTGGATGGAATGGATGGGCATTGCTTAGAGATGGACCATTAATCTTTCAATCTTCTTATTGTTTCTTCCGTGTATGTGGGAATAGAGCAAGAACACTGCAGGACTGTGTATATTGTGTATTGTTTATTAAAGGCGACAGTGAAAAAAAAATAAAAGACCAGCTTCATAAGGTGACTGGTGGGCTAATTTACAGAGACAATAAACCAGTGTATATGTTTATTGTCCATTGATTTTGTATAATGTTGCTCCTGGGTTTATGTGCACTGTTGTCATTGTTGGGACGTCATTCTGAGCATCGAGACTGCTGCGCAGGAGCAGGAGGAAGTAATTCTGTCCCCATGCCCCTATTACAAAGGGACAGGGGAAGGCCATTCAGCCTCTCAAGACTGTTACAGAGGGACAGGAGGAGGCCATTCTGCTTCTTGAGCCTGTTATGCAGTATCCATTTGTTGTAAAATACTTATGGAGAAGAATACTTCGAATATATATTTTAAAGTTTTAAGTTTAGTCAGGCCAACTTTGAACGTTTTATGTTGTCACTTTGAAAGTCTGCTTTGCAGAAGCTATTGGCAGGAAAGTGGGTGGCCTTCACAAATGAGTTACAGAGTCTAGCGTCAGGATGTTCCTGTCTATGAGCAGGGTAAGATTAGTAGGTGTAGGGAATGCTGCATGGCGAGCAGAATTGAGGCTCTGTTCAAGAAAAGGCGGAAGCATATGATAGGTACAGACAGTAGGTATCAAGTGAATCTATCGTGGAGTACCAGGGAAGTAGGCTAATACCCAAGAGGGAAATCAGGAGGGCAAAATGGGGACATAAGATATCTTTCGAAAATATGGTAAGGGACAATCCAAAGAGATTATACAAACACATTAAGGCCAAAAGAGTGACTAGGGAGAGAACAGGACCCCTTAAATATCAGCAACTGACCTATGTGTGGAACTACAGGAGATCGGTAAGATATTAAATAAATATTTTGCATCAGTATTTACTGTGGAGTAGGATATGGAAGGTAGAGAACTTGGGGAAATGAATGGTGATACTTAGAAAATTGTCCATATTAAAGAAGATAAAGAGCTGGATATTTTAAAATGCATTAAGGTGGATAACTCCCTCTGACCTTTTAAGTGACTCTTAGTTAGGCACATGGACTGTAGTACAATGAAGGTTAGTCTGACCTTAGAGTAGGATAAACTGCCGGCGCAACATCAACAGCTCAAGGGCCTGTACTGTGCTGCACTGTTCTATGATCAATGAACTGATCAGGTACCCCGGAATCTATTGGGAAGCTGGAGAAGTAATTGTTCGGTCTCTGGCTGAGATACTTGTATCATGGACAGACACAGGGAAGATTGTGCCATTGTTTAAGAACAGTTCGGAAGGAAAAAACAGGAAACTGTAGACAAGTGGGATGGATGTCATTGGTGTGTAACTTGTTGGAGGGGATTCAGAGGGACAGCATTTACTTGTTTGTAAATGCAAATTCAGATTAGCGATGGTCAACATGACTTTGCATATGAGAAATCGTGCCTCACTAATTTGATTTAGTGTTTTGAAGAAGTCACGAATAAGATTGATGAAGGTACAGAAATAGAACTGTGGAATGGAATATGGACTTTAGTAAGGCATTCGAAAAGTTTCCGCATGGTAAACTGGTTAGCATGGTGAGATCACACAGAATACAGGGAGAGTTGGAGGTAATTGGTTCGAAGGTAATAGACGAAGGTAATGTTTGTGAGCTGTGTTATTTGGACTGGAGGCCTGTGACCAGTAGCGTGCCACAAGGTTCTAATGCATTTTGTCATTTCATATAAATGATTTGGACATGAATACAATAGGAATGGTTAGTGAGTTTGCAGATAACACCAAAATTGGTGAGGTAGTGGACAGTGAAGATGGTTAACTCAGAGTAAAACAGGACCCTGATCAGATGGGCTAAATGGCCGAAGAGTGGCTGATGGAGTTCATGTCAGACAAACGGAAGGTGTAACATTTTGTTGAGGCAAATTGTGTTCGCACTTATAGGTAGGATCCTGGGAATTTTTTTCAAACACAGACAGCTACATAGAAATTATAGAAGCCCTGGAGTGTGGAACCAGGCCATTTGGCCCATCGAGTCCACACTGACCCTCCAGATAACATGCTGACCAACACACTCATACGTTACCCCGGTAACTCTACATTTCCCATGGACAATCTACCGAATCTGCACATCACTGGATACTGTGGATCAATTTAGTGAGGTCACTGAACCTAACCTGGACATTTTTGGCTGCGAGAGGAAAACCAAACACCCAGAGGAAACTCACGCACACACAGGGAGAAGGTGCAAACACCGCACAGAGAGTCACCAAAAGGTGGAATCAAACCCAGGTCATTGGTGCTGTAAGGCAGTATCGCTAGCCACTGTACCACTCATTGACCAGCTGCGAGAGAAACGGTATCCTCCCACTTTCTCTGGATCTGCCACATCTGTTCAAATGATGTCAAATTCCAGTGCAGTGCTTCCGACAAGCCCTCCTTTATCTCCACCCAGAATTCACATTCTGAATGACAGGGCCTTAAGCTGTGACTGACACATTGCCTGCTCTTCTGCCCTCGCCCTTCCCTTCTTGCCAGATGAAGTTGCCCATTAATACTGCAGCATGCAACATAATTGATGATCTAAAATAAAACAAGGAGCTGCATATACTGGAGATCGAAAACAAAAGCTGTTTTGATGAAGAATCTCCAAATTAAAAATGTTGACTCACTCTCTTCCTACAGGGGATTAGGAAGAAGTGAATTCTGAAATGAATTCCTGATGAAGGGCTTATGACCGAAACATAGACTTTCCTGCTCCTTGGATGCGCCCTGACCTGCTGTACTATTCGAGGGCCAAACTTTCGACTTTCTTCCTTTAAATGGTACCAGACCCGTTGAATTTTGTTTGCAAACACTGGTATATCTAATTTCCTGTTTAGAACGTACACATTTTTTCCCTGCAGTATTGACTCCCATACACATCTCCCACCAGTGTTTGCTTGTACTTCTTTTTTATAACCTCCAGTCAAATTGTTTCTTTGTAACCCTGATTGCTGGGGTGAGATGAATGGTAGATTCAGCAAGATCTTTCCTGAGGCCTTTCTTGATGTCACAAAACCTCGCTGCACTTTGTTCGAACAATATATTAATTGGAAAGGCAGAGAAGGATATGGGACAAGTGCAGGGAAATGGGGTGAATGTTGACGGACATTTTGGTTGGTATGGACCAGTTTTGGCTGAAGGGCCTGTCTCCATGCATGACAGGAAATGAAAGTGGTTTTGGGAATAAGCTGCGAGGGTGAGATTGAGCAAAAGTATCATAGAAGGGGGTGTTCACAGGTTTCAGAATGCTGTGATATAGACATTTCCATAGCATCCGGGAAAATAAGACAGGATTACCAGGAATGATGGTGAACAGAATATAGGTATGAGTTCAGATGATGGAGAGTTTTGGATGAGGATTTGTTCTGCAGCTCTGTAACTGTGAGTAGGGTCAACAGAGTCTTCAACTCATCCGTCTGAATTTAGCAATAATTTATCATTGAGTGATTTTCATTGAGTGTGACAGGGGGATTGTCTGCATGAGGCTGAGCTAGTTTCCTGGTGCTATCTTATCGAACTCACCTCATTAACTACCCACCCAACCCCATGGTGTCCCTCTCATTCAATGCCAGCCCGATTCTCCGACCCATCATGGTTGGAGGTACCCACCATCGCCGGATGCCCCTGGAAATTCCGTGATCCCTGACACTGGTGCCATCTTTAAAAGGACAATGGGCACTCGATTGAGCTTTCCTCAATTTGGAGCTGCCATGTACAGTTTACACAGAGCACAGCAGATAAGGGAAAATTACACCACGATTTGTCAACAGGGTCACAGATATCCTGGTGGATGGGTTAGTACATCTCTTCCCAGAGAGGGCCAAACCACCAGACCCACCGAACATGGTCTGAGCTCATTACCCAGCTCAGTGCAGTATCAGCGATCAGTAGCAATGCCCAGCAATGCAGGAAAAACGTCGATGACATTCCCTACTCTGCGAGGATAAAGGGTCATTGTATGCTTTCTCGTCCCTCGCACTGAATGTATGTCTCTTCTATCACCAACACCCGAACAAGGCTCATGCTCTTCTACTCTCATTCCTGCACGCAGCAGCCGCCCCCCCCCACCCCCCCCCCCCACCCCGTGTCTCTTGCCTTTGTAATATCCCCACAGATTGTAGTATGCTCTGGAGAAGGGTGTTTATGGAATGTTCCAGATAATGTTTCAAATAGTTCCCAGTTTCAGGAAAATGGCAGTGCCCCAGTGTGTAAAACATTAGGTGAAGGAACAGAGCGTTTTTTTTTAATCACATGCAATTAAAATCCATAATGAGTCCATTCAGCCCTTCAAATGTGCTGTACTTTCTAATCTTGGTTTCTTCAAGCATGTGTTCGACAGGAATTTCCCTTGGGGACCAACCCTTCAAAAATATGTTCCATCAGTTTTTTTACTTTCATACAGTGGTAAAAATGCTGCACACAAGCCAATCAAAAATGTACTCATATTTTCTAGTTATCGATATCTAACCACAATTAGTAATGCTGGTTATTTCGCTTGGGTCACCTCTTTACATTCAACCAAAAATAGCATCCAATCAACTGTCTCGTTATAAAATATAATTTCCAGCGGAGACTGTATTTTTCGTCAGCCATTATCTTGACCGTTATCTGAATTGTACCTTTTTTTCCTTCTTATCAGAGTTTATATTTTATTTTGACTTTGGCTATTTCTATCAAAGCAGTTACACAGTCTTGCAATCTGTTGGCTGGATGGCTGGCTTGTGATGCAGAGCAAAGCCAACAGTGCAGGTTCAATTCCCCACACAGACTGAGGTTGGCACCAATGGGACGCCCTCTCAACATCATTCTTTCACCCGAGGTGTGATGACCCTTAACGTGAACCATAATTTGTGGTCTCACTAATGATGAAATCGTCCTTTGGTACTCTATTCTGTCCATGTTAACATTTTGTTTTTGTCAAAAATATTTTTATTCAGAGAAACTCGTTTTAATGCTCAATGAACCAATAATACCCAACTCAAAAAGCAATGCAAATGAACACAATTACACTTATGTGCATGTAGATAAAAATAAAAACAAGGAAAATCAATGGACTGAAGAAAAATAAAAAAAAACGAATAGTAGAACTCAGTGCAACAAAACTATAGCTCTCAACCTCCAAGAGCATTAACTAATACACGTTCATTTGTTCGTATTTCTTCCTTTCTGGACATTACATTCATTAGTCAAGTTCTTCATAGCTATATAAAAGTCCTTATTAGTGCGGCAGATCAGCCTGTATCTTGGTAATTCAAAAAGGGCTGTCATGTCTTGTAAAAATCCTCTATTTTCTGGTGCAACATACCTTTAAAAAATTCCAAAGGGCTATGCTCCATGACTAGGATACGTCAACGCAATAGACCCAGGGGTTTTCAGACACCTAACACAACATAACATTTTTGTAAACACAGGGAGTGAGGGTATTGAAGTACTTTTTCCTATACACATCTGAGTAAGGTAGACTGGGCAGGCCCAGGAAAAGGGAAACCTGAGCCATCTTCAATTCCATCCCCAAGATCCTCTCCATCCCACCGAACACACCGCTCTTATAGTGCTGGTGGAAGGTCGACAAGCAATGAGTAAGTGTGCCCATAGTCATTCTGTATTTAAGACATACTCCCATCTTGAAGTTTGAGAGAGGATCTGCGGCCAGATAGACTCTGTGAAGAATCTTTAACTACATGGCGACAGTATTCTTACAGGTCGAAATACTTCTTGCATTTTCACAAATATCGTCCCCTGTGTCCAAAGAGATCTGAACTCCCAACTCTCTTTGCAGACCTCAGAAAGGCACAAAGTCTCGTCTGAGGGGCCACTGTCCAACAAATGACAAAGTGTACTGACAGAGAGTGTGTTCTTAGCACTAAGCACCCTCTTCTCTGAATCGGATCTGTACGGGTCTGTTAAAAGCGTGGTTCTCTTTGGAATAACATCTCTGATCTGATAAAAAAAAATAAAACAGAAGAGATCTCTACTCGGTAGTCTATTGTTACGACATATTTGATCAAAGGACATTCTTGCTTCTCCCTCAGATAAATCATCAAAGCAAGATACACCCACGAGTTGGCCACAGTTTAAACATGGAATCCAGTATCCCCCGTCGAAAACACGGTACACCACGTTTTGGGGTAAGAAATGAGGTTTTGCTGTATTGCCCTAAATCGGAAACATTGCAATCCCTACTTTAAAATTATTGATACTGGTTGGGAAATGGCAATACTCCATAAATGTCCTCATTTTGTCTATGAATAGCAGACTAATAAGGGAGCACTTTGCCTGAGAAGCTTCAATATATAACCATATTGACGCCGAGGCCTCACTAACATCGGGTAAAGAAGAGCTTTTTTGATAGCTTTTAATATTCGGGAGACTTACTCGCCTCAAACTGTGGTATCGATGTAATTTGGTTAACTTATGGTGGTCGCTTATGGTGACAAATCAAGGAGCTACATCATCCATTTAGTCTCCTAAATGTCTTTCTGGGAAACATCAAAGAAAGCATTCACACGCGGTATAGCAAACAAGGGAGGGAAATCATGTTAATAAGAAATATCTGACCTAGCCAGGATATTGGAAGTGCTCCCATATTCGAAGGTCTTGTCTAATTTTGTCAAACAAATGGACAAATCCCACGTAAATATAAGTTCAAATATAGCATTAACGAATACACCTAAATAGGGAACATCCTCATTACCCCCTGGGACCATTGAAAAGGAAATCAGGATTCTCCCACAGCATCAGTTATTTTCCTGAGTTCGCCCATAGACATGTCCCCCGACGTTGTAAAATCAAAGGTACATCCGAAAAAGGCATCAAACTAACGTATGCATTGCATGAGGTGAGGTACCAAAAATTTAAGACCGTCATCTGCAGACAATGTAATCCTACGTGACTTCCATCCCACTTCTGGGGCAGATATGTTGGGGTCCCTGCAAATGGCCTTCGTCAGTGGCTCAATCACCAACGTAAACAACACTGGTGAAAGGGGATAACCTCGTCGACTGCTGCTAGACATATTATTTTACAGGATCGCACACAGAGGATCACTTTCAAGGACCCTCACCCACTTTACAAAAACTTTGCCGAGGTAAATCATTCTAACGTATAGAAGAGATACAGCTATTCAACCCAAGCAAACGCCTTCTCTGCATCTAAAGAGATCATCATTACCTTTATAATTTGCTGTTGACACACTTGGATCATATTGAATAATCTAACATTGTTGGAATATCTGCAGTCTTTTATAAGCCGGTTTGGTACACTTTGTCAATGGAACGATAAATAGTTTCCATCCTTAATATAAGGGATTCAGACAGAATTTTGAAATCAACATTTAGAAGTGAGATGGGCCTATAGGAAGCACCATCTTTCGGTGTCTTCCTTTTCTTAAGAATAAGAGAAATATGAGCCTCTCTTAAGGATGGTGGGAGGCAGTCATGACTGTGTGAGTGACTAAACTGGTAAGCATCGACCCTGACAATAGGTTTATAAATTCCTCATAAAATTCACGTGGACATCCATCAGGACCGGGCGCCTTTCCGCCCGGTAACAGCTTTTCACCCTCTAGCACTGACAATGGTGAATTAAGGCAAGACACTTATTTGGGGGTCACCCCTGGAAGATCCAAATTCTTCAAGAAAGATTCTTTTTTGTCCATCTAGCCTCATAATGCTCAGTCTGATTTATTTCGGAGAAAAATCTCCGAAATACTGCTTTAATCTTATTGGATCTCAGGTAAGGTTTCGGAGAAAAATATTTCGGAGAAAAATCTCCGAAATACTGCTTTAATCTTATTGGATCTCAGGTAAGGTTTCCAGTACCTTCCCAAATTAAGGTAATGGCTGTGGGCCTCTCTTTTTCCTCGCAAGGTCGGCTAAATACTTGCCTGGCTTATCACCATGCTCAAACAGTCTTTGTTTTGCAGAAGTAAGTTCCTTCTTGGCTGGCTTTGTGAGCATGGAATTCACTGCAGACCGAAGTGTTGTGATCCTCTGCAGCCTAACCACCGAGGGTTTATCACAGTATGCCCGCTCGGCTGCCTTCAACCGTGCCTGGAGCAAGCGTTCCTGCTCCCCTTCTGCTGCATCCTAAGGAATAATTATTCCTTTGGTATAAGCCTTAGCAATTTCCCATAGAATGGATGGGTTACTGGTTGAATCTGAATTAATGGCTAAGAAAGATCTGACTTCATTACAGAAATACTGAATCTACTTACTATCCTTAAGAATAAAGGGATCCATTCGCCAGTGTCTCGAACCTGCTATATTGCCGTTAATCTTAACCAATAGGTATACTGCTGCATGGTCATAAATGGTAATATTCCCAATTGTACAGAACAAGACTGAATCGAAGATTGCTGCAGGGTGAAGAGGAGATCAACCCTAATGTGGCATTTCTGCGGGTTAAAGAAGAAAGTAAAATCCCTATCTATGAGGTGGATCTGCCTCCATACATCCACCAGCCCCAGTTCCATACAACAGTCCACTATTTGCTTAGATTGGCAAGATGGTACTGAGTGCCTTTGGCCATTATGTCCACTGTCGGTGCAAAAGACAATTGAAATCTCCTCCTAGGATAATGTGCTGCGAAGAAAGATTACTTAATTTGGAAAATGCTTCTATCATGAATTTAAGGAAGTGAGACAGGGGCCAATAAACGTTCAAAATATCGCTTTCTTCCCCACATATCTTTGAGGGTTATGATCCTCCCGTGGGTATCTAATACAATCTAGTAATTTAAAAGAAAGATTCTTCCTCACCAGTATGGCTTCTCCCCTATTCCTATTATTAAAAACGAGAAATAAACCCAATGAAACACACCTTGCTGTAATGGCAAATGTTCCTTGTCATCAAAGTGCATCTCCTGCAATACGGCAATATCCACCCTTTCCTTTTTAAGACGAGAAAGTACCTTTTCCCTCTTAACTGGCGAATGGCTCCCCTAAATGTTCCAGATACACCATTTAAGCACGACATTAGCCATTACACACTGAAACAATATTTGAAATCCAGAGAGGAAGAACTCGAATTACAAATCGCTGAGCACCAACGAAAAAAGGATCATAGAGCCTAAAAAGACATACAAACTAAAGCTACTACAACTAACAAGCTCTCAAAACGTTCCAAAACTAAATATATATAAACACAAAAAAAAGGATACAAAGTGTCAATGGCATTTATCCCCCGCCGACTGGGGCATTTCAACGTCACAAATCTTTATCTTCTGCCCCATTAACAATACTGCATCCAGGGCAATTAATCACAAACATCGGGATTGAACTGCCCTTAGGTAGGTATTCAGTCATCAGCATCACCTTCATACCTCCCTCCAGCTTGAGCCGAAACCGACACACAAACTAAGCAAGGGAAAAAAGAATAGTAATACTAATGAAGAAGTTAAAAGTGTGTACTCTACCCATCCCCGACTATAATTTAACAGTACTTAATACCAGAAACCTTCAACAAACTTTCCTTTAAAAATGATAAACAAGATTATCGCTTTCCATTAAAGCATCCAGCCTACTTTAAAGTGTCCACAAAGTTTTCACATCCACTGGAGAGTCAGTGGATCTATTGAAAGATCCACCAGTGCGTGGATCTATTGAAAGCATACGGAGCACCGCTGAGTTCATTAAGGAATACTGAATCTCAAGTTCTCTTAATGTTCTCTTGATATCACCAAAGGATTTTCTTTTATGAATCACTGCCACTGAAAAGACCTGGAAGAACATAATCCTGGAGCCCCCGTCGGGTCTTTTCCCTGTGTTCTGGAAGCTTCCATAAGTCTTTGTTTGTCCCTGCAACTATGTAATCGCACAAGGACAGGGTGAGGGCGTTGGTCTGAGCTTGACCTGCGCACCGTAACCCGATGAACTGTCTCACTCTTCATCCGTCTCTCTTCAGCTTCAAAGTGGAGGAATCACTGCAGCCAGTTCTCGAAAAAATCTCACTGGCTGATTACCTTTATCGGTCCATCAGACCGATGATATGAATGTTCTTCATCCTGCCGCTGTTCCGAGGACGTCACCTTGTTCAGTTAAGGTACGGACCTGTTTTTCAAAGGTGAGGATCCACTCCTGACAGGAATCGATCACAGTCTCTGCCCCTGACTTTTGGCGCTCGACCTCATCTGTTCTGTTTCCAATGCTTTCAAGTTGCTGCTTATGTTTTTGGAGCACTGCTGAGAATGGTTCTATCCTCCTGCTGAATTTTATTTCAGTCTTGGCTTCAATCATTTCAGGTAACTTAGTGAACTCGGTGACCAAGGCCTGGCGAGTAATTGGGTCCATTGAACGAGCAGAGGGGATTACAGGTGCGGCCACAGGCATGCTGAAACCTTCTGACGGGTTCGCTGCGTGTTGGGACTTATTCGATCCTTTCCTGTATTTTGTTATTTCCATTTGACAAAATGGGATTAGTCACGATTCTATAGCTCCTTTAGTGTTGAATTGTAAGTAAATGACTGTGGTGGGGTGGGGTAGAGCATTACTGTGATGCAGAGATCTGCAAAGCAGACCTTTCAGATCGCTGCCATCTTGTTTCCCCCTTAAAACTTTATCGATGTTATCATTTCTTTTAATTCCTGGATATTCCGGAGCCGTGTCATTCGGTACCACTGTTTACTTTTTCCCCAACACTGCACATTGCTGCCCACTCCTCGATAATCCTTGACTCCTTTGTGATTCGTGAACCTGGCCTCAAAAATATTCAATGTCTCTGCCTCGAATGGTCTGCAGGGAAGAGTGTTCCAAAGGTTCACTACACCCTGAGAAAACAAAAATAAACTGACTCATCGGTGTGTGAGATTAGTTTTATTTTTGCATTCTTATCTGAGAAAGGATATAGTAATATTGGAAGCAGTTTAGAGGTGTTTCACTTAATTTATTCCATGTATGAAGTGTTGATATTATGATGACTTTAACAGGTTACCCTTGGAATGAGAGCTGATCTTACTGAAATATACAAAGCCTTGAGGCGAGTGGATCAGTTATATACGGAGTGGGAGTTAATAACCCAAACTTGATGCCGTTGTCACTGAAACCCTGCAGTGTGCAAGCAGGACATTCGACTCATCGAGTCCACACCAACCCACCGAACAGTATCCTACCAGACCTGTCCCACTACCCTTACTATGTAACCCTGCATTTCCCATGACTAACCCACTTAACCTACACATCCCTGGTCACTCTGGGTAATTTAGCATGGCCAATCAAACTAAGCTGTATATCTTTGAACTGTGAGAGGAAACAGGCGAACTGGGAAGAAACCCACACAGACACGGGAAGAATGTTCAAACTCCACATAGAGAGTCAGACGAGGTTGGAATTGAGCTCAGCTCCTTGCTGATATGAGGCAGCAGTGCTAACCACAAATCTAACATGCTACTCCGTTAGCCCTATTAGTTACCTGCGGCTGATGAAAGAAATCTGCCTGACTTGTTCCTATCACTAAACCTGACCCAGTCTGAGACCTTTATCATCAGTCATATCACCAAGCTGGTTACATTTAAAATTTATTGTGAGCAGTGGAGGAGTGAGACTAGAAAATGAAACAGTGACACCCTCCAACCTCAGTCAGAAACGGAGTGAGGAAAAATTTACAAAGTGGGATTTCATTCAAGTGGGAATTCCCTTTCCCAGAAGTTTGGGGAATCTTTATATTATATCGAGGCTGGCTTCATCTGATTACCCATAGACAGGTGAATCAGCAATAATGGTGCATTGGTAGAAAAGTGCAGCTGGGATCACAATGAGATGACCCATGACCTTATTTACTGGTAGAGTAGTGTCAAAGGGCCGAATGGCCCACTCGTGTCCCTCAGCCTTATGTTCTGATGTTCCATTCAGCCCTTCAGACCTGCTGCACACAGGCAGATCGAGGCCACGCCAATGGTTCGGTGTAGTTTCGGAAATGCACTTGGAAATTCCAGGCTTGGTCAGGAAGTGACCCCCAGCCGCAATCCCTTTTTCCAGGCTTCCCCCCTCTGTAACTTCTGCACTAGAATTGCTCTGAATGCCGTTCCCATACCCCATCCAGGGTTACCTCAGGCCAATTTTCTCCTCTCCCGAATGCAACATTGTACAACACGACTTCCAGGAAAATAAACAATTAATTTCCAAAAGCATAGCATAAAAACGTAAGAAGTAGGAACATGAGTCAGCTGTTCGCTGCCTCAAGCCTGAACTCTCATTCAATAAGAACATGGCTGATCTACTTCCGGGCTCAACTCCACTTTCCTACCCAAATCTCTGGGTTAGGGACTTCCAGACATTCACTACCTTCTGAGAGAATACATCATTTTTTCACCTCAAATTGAAATCGATGTTCCTTATTCGGTATCTACCACCTTGAGTTCGAGACTCAGGGGAAACACCTTCTCAGCATCTACCTTGTCAAGCCCCCTCTGCATCTTGTACATTTCAGTAATATCACCCTCATTCATTTCAATCACAATGAATAATCGCCTCACCATTTTAAATGTAATCAATAATTCAACCCTCCCATCCCAGGAAGCTGCCTCATGAACCAACCTAGTTACTTGCTGCATCAGCATGCTGACATTACGTTTCATACACAGGAAGACTCCAATCCCTTTGTACTGCTCCTCTTTTGGGAGTCCTCTTCATTAAATAGCAGCCTGCATTTTGGTTCTCAGTGTCATCTCCAAACTCGGATGTATATTCCACTCAGCTCCCGCCGTCAGGCTATCTGTGTAGATTGTAAATAACTGATGCCATCGGCCTGATATTTGTGCCAACCCAGTTAATACGTCTTTTTAATAAAAATCCATTAATCCTAACTTTCCGATTTCTCTGTGTTAAGCAACCATCATCCCATGCTAATATATTATTCATCATACTACGAGCCTCTGCCTTGTGTCAGTACGTTTATTTTGTGATACCTTATGAAGAATCTCTGGAAAGCCTCATGTTCACCAGTTCCCTTTATCAAATCTGCTTGTCACTTTCTCAGGGATTCCTGATGTAGGGTTCCTGCCCGAAACATTGATTTTCCTGCTCCGTGGATGCTGCCTGACATGCTGTGCTTTTCCAACATGACTCAAATCTTGTCATTCTTAGGGATCTCCAAAAAAGAACTTGTATGATTTTACAGAACAAAAATAGTTTCCCCTTCACAAAACCGTGATAATTCTGCAGTAAGCTTTTCTAAATGCCCTGCAATTCCTTCCTTAATAACAGGCTCGAGCAGATTCCCAACAATAATGGTTAGGCTAAATGGTTCTCACTTTCTGTCTCATTCATTTCTTGAAGACAGGCGCCACATTGGAGGTTCTCCAGTTTCTCTGGAACACTCCTGCAATCCAGAGATTTATGGAATATTTCACGCAGTAACCACTTATTTTGAAATTAACTATGAGATGCTGCGGACCTGCCTATCCTTATTCTTGTCTGTTAGATAAAAACCTTGTTCCTTTCGATAGAGACAGTTCAAGACCCTCCCTCCTATTACCACTTTCTCGATACCATTGATATGCTTACGGTACTTTCCCCATGAGGAGTGATTTAAAATACTGGTGTAAATTATTGCCTGTTCCCTATGGCCAGTTCTCCAGTCACACCCTCCTAATGTCCTCAATGTACTTTCCTCACTTCACTTCTGCTTCAGCTCACACACATATCTTCAAGCTTTTTATATGTCGACGGAAAAGCTCATGGTGCTTGTTTTTAAATTTCTTGCCAATTTATTACATCATATCTTTTCGTACATTTTCCTCGCTTTCTAGAATCATACAGTCATAGCGTGCACAAATAAACCATTTGGTCTAAGTTGTCCATGCTGACCAGGTTTTCTAAATTAATTTTCTAAATTAAACTAATCCCATCTACTTGCACTTGGCCCATATGCCTCTAAACGTTTCCCATTCATATGTTTGTCCAAATGTCTTTGAAATACTGTAGCTGTACTTGTATCTACCACTGTTCCTGTGGCAGCTCATTCCATACATACATACTTACATTCCCTCTGTGTTAAAAAAAGTCTCATTCAAGTTTCCTCCCTTTCACCTTAAAGCTATGCATCAGTGTTTGAACTCCCCAATCCTGCAGAAAAGACCTTCGCTATTCACTCTATCCATGCCTTCCATGATAATATAAATTTCTAGACTGCCACCCCTCAACTTCGTACATTCCATCTGATACTAACTTCAAGATCAAATGTTTAACGATAAGCACTGCAAATTTGAAAGAATATTAAAAATGACAGGTGTAAAAAACAGCCTAAACTTCATACTGTTAGTTTTGCTCTATGTTACATGATACTCTTACTAGTGCCAATGAGAGGTCAAGCATCTGAATTCCATAGTGTGAAGGCAGTGATGATGTATACTGTGAAAACGTATAGATCTAGATTTATTTAACACCAGAAGATCAACATTCTTCCTCCTTGTGTGTTTGTGTATTCTTTATCTTACACTCAGTGAGACAGAACCCCCTTTCCCCCATTCATACCTTAATTTAAACCCATTTTGCATCATCTTCTCGTTCACTACTGCTAATAGCCCGTTTATCTTTTTCCACACCCTCTTTTCCAAGTCACCCAACCCCCATCTCTGGCAAGGGATTAAAACGCCCAATTTCCAATTCTTGTCAGTTCTGAACAATTCACATTGAAGTTGTAACGCTAACTCTGTTTCTCTGTCTCTGCAGATTCTGCCAGATCTGCTGGGTTTCTTCAGAAACGAATAGGCACAGCACAAATTTTCAATTAAACAAATAACTATAGATGCTGGAAGTAAATACAAAAATTGCTGGAGATACTGCGAGCTTTTTAGAGGGTCACTGGACCCGAAAGATTAAATCTACATTCACTACAAAGTATGCCGGCAGACCTGCTTTGTTTCTGCAGCAATTTGTTTTTGAACAAGTTCCAATGACATGTGTGAAAGCTGCTCAAATGCCCTATCCAACACAGAGCGCCGTGCACTGGGAACTGAACGATAATGCAAAGTGCACACATTCATTCGCTCAGAAACTGCATAAGGCTGGCATCACTGACAGCACAGAGTTCTTAATCATGGTCAGGGTGAAAACCAGAGGGAAACACATTCAATGCATACGCAGAAGTTGGTACAACGAGCAAGGAAAAGATTCATATGATTATGTTAAAGAGTTTGAATCATATAACAAATTGAAAGCAGGACACCAAGGAGAACCCTCAGCAGAATGAGAATATGAAAATGGAAGTATTAACGCATCAGAAACAAGGTGTGGTCACTGAGTACACGGCTGATCTGTGAATGGGTCTCGATGTTAACTGGGGGACAGACAGTAGAATTGAATTGCAGATATTGCAGCCCAAACTGGGTTTTCATGTCATGCTGTAGACAACAGCTGCGACAGAAGCAGGATTGTATTCAAACGTAATCTGCAACATTTTCCCCAGGATATTCCATCAGTCTACAATAACGACCAAGCCGAGTAATGGTTCAGTGACGAGTGTGGGTGAACATGCTAATGTCAGAACAATGTGTACCTAAAGCTGATGACAAACCATCAAACCTATGGTGCTTGTGTGGTTTCATTCCAAACAGCAGAACTAACATCTTATAGAGAGGACGAAATGATCCCAAGACCAACAGATCAGATCTAAGCTCTGCAGTGCTGCCACATCCAGACATAAATGTCGGTGTACTACTAAACAACTTACTGGAGGAGAGGACACCAGAAATATCCCCATCCTAAATAATGGAACAGCCGTGCACATTAGTGAAAAAGACGAGGATGTAGTATCTGCACCATCCACAGCCAAAAGTGTTGAATGGATGATCCACCTCACCCTCGCCATGATGTCCACAGCATCACAGATGGCAGTGTTCAACCAATTCGATTTGCTGCCTGTGACATGAAGAAACAGCTGAACACAGTAGATACGACAAAGGCAATGCGCCCTGACCCCGTTCCTGCAATAGGACTGAAGACTTGTGCTACACGACAAGCCGTGTCCCTGGGGAAGGGTTTCATTCCAGCTCCAACTCTGACAACTCCCTGGCAATGTGGAAAATTACTCAACTATATTCAGTCGTCTTATAGGTGAATAATTACGTTCTGACCATTTAACATCCCCTCAGTCCCTTCACGATAATCAAATCGGAGTTCATTTTGACAGAGCTGTCAAGCAGCACAGAAATAACCCGCTCAGTGTGATTTTCGATGGGTTCCTATGTGGACATAGTGCTGTTGTGGAAATGTCACTTGGTTATTAAACCAATACAGGATAATGCTCTGGGCAGCTGGTGGAAGTTAAAAAGAAAAGAAAATATCAAGATCTAGAATCCGGTGATGGTAACAGTGACCTTGTATCCAATGTTGATTGTAAACATCGATCTCCTTCCCATTGTACTTGCAGGAAGTGAATCTCCCGTGTTTTCCTGGTCTGGTCTAAAAATAACTTCAGCCACAGAGCCATGTGATAAAGTCTTCAATGGTCCCTGACACGGCCAAGCAAGACACTCAATTGTATCACACTGCTCCAAGGTCTTAAAGGATAAAACCAAACAGAATATCCCGTACCAGCCTCGATATCAGAAAAGGGAACGGGAATCACAGTCCTGTTGACCCTGCAGAGACCTCCTTCTTAACATCTGAGAGCTTGTGACAACATTTACACAGCTTTCCCACAGACTGCACGGAAACATTGGGAAAGGAGTAGACCATTCAACACATTGAGCCTTCCCCATTCTAGTTCTTTAGAAAATCTCCTCAATGCAGTTTTCCCGACACAGTGTTCATATCCAATAATATGTTTAAACATTGTGAAATATAAAATAAGAACTGTTGTAGTCCTTCAGTCCATCAATCTTACTCTTCAATTCAGTATAAAAGCAGTTCTCTGATAATGTGGGTTTATTAAGCGTGATTGACTGCAATGCGATTTGTGAATTGTGCACCTTTTTTCTATAAAGTGAGCTCCCGCTCACTGTGACGCGATTCCTTGCCAGACACCAGCTCAACAACAAAACCCAGCTTCAGGATCGTCTGTCTGCAAAATGCACCCTCTGAGTGTTCAGCTAAAACAGGAATGCAATCCGCTCTGCAAAGTCTTGAACCTGAGCCCGAAACGGGGAAGTGTTCTCTTCAATTAGAAGGAATTTTATTTCAAACCGGGGAGAATCTTGAGGAGAAATGGAATTCCAAGTTAGCATCACGTGTCCATTCAGCCCTGTGCGCTTTCTGGTGAAGAATTTGGTGAAAGGTACAGGGATGTAGCCAGTGACTGCATTGTGAAAGTGTTGCATTTACAGCACTATTTCATTACCTTTTATGACTGAAAGGTTGAATTAGACTGTGCAAGTGTGTGTGTTAGACAAACTTTAATTTTGTTTTTTACTGATATTTTGCGATTCGCCCATTATTCCCTTTTCCCAATAGACCACATTAGTAATATTGTATGATTTTCTGCAACGCAGTGATGCACAGGAACACAGCTACCACGTTATTGGAGAGCAACCTGTAATGATATCTGATCCTCTATCTTCATACCATACTCTGCTCTCTTCCTATCCCTTTAGTTTCCAGAAATCCATTTTTTATATTCAGTGCCTTGGTTTCCACAGGTTCAGCAGTCTCTGAGTGCAGACATTTATTCTCATCTCAATGCAGAGTGGTCTGTCTGTACATAATACTGTGGCCCCTTGTTTTGATGTCCCAGCCAGGGGAATTGTCACCCCTGCTTTGAATCTGTCTTGTCCTGACAGAGTTTTATATTTTTCATTGGTATCTCCACTCAGTTTCCTAAAGCCCATGGAATTCAGGCCCAGCCGCCCCAGATTCTGCTCCCACAACAGCAATCAGTCGGGTCATCATTCGCTGCTCTCCCTCAATGTCAGGTTTGTCCTTTATGAGGTAAGGAGGCCAAAACTGTACATAATACTGCACAGTGTTTTTGATGAGGTCTCACCAACGCCCTGTACAGCTGCAGTAAAACACCCTTATTCCTGTATTCAAATCCCCCTGAAATGAAGGTGAATACACGATTTATCTGCCTATCTGCTTTCTGCTCCTGCAATATTGCTTTCAGTGACTGGTGTACAGGGAGATCCAGATCATTTTTCAATGTTACAGCTTCCCACTTGTTGTGTCTGTATACACTGGTCAGCGTGCCAATGCCATTACCAGTATTGACTTCATGATTCAGACCTCATTGTCCTACACTGACCTTGGAGGGTTGCACAGAAGAAAAAAATGCAGCTTAAGTTCCTTTATAGATCAACATTTTTCAAACAATGCCCTTTCAAATGATAGGCTCTAGTTCTGGTTTTCCCATCAAAGGTCACAATATCACATATCACATAGCCCACGCCTCCCCTCCCCATTGCTCCTCATGTGCCACGTATTTGCCCATACACATCACTTGTCTCAATCACCTTGAAGCATTTTGACATCCTGCTCACCCACTCACATTATGATATTGTTTAGTGCCATCTGCAAACTTGAAAATCTTGTGTTTGATCCACTCAATCAAATATATGATTGTATTGGGAATAGCTGGGGCCCAAACCCCGATCCTTGCTTTATCTTCCAAGCCTCCTGCCATTCATTGAGTTCTCCCCTGTCCAGTTCCTTCTTCCAAAGTGCATCATTTCACATTTATCAGGGTTACATTCCATCTGCCATTGATCCAACCATCTGACCATTCCATCTGTATCTTCCTGTAACATAAGACATTCCTCCTCACTGCCAACCACCCGGCCAATCTTTGTATAAAACACAAACTTCGTTGTCACTCTCCCGCCACCCCTGTCCATATTCACAGCTGCATCATTTATGAATACCACAAATAATCAGGTTAAAGATGACACAACACCAGGTTATACTCCAACAAGTTTATTCGGAGGCACTAGCTTTGAAGAGCTGCTTCTTCATCAGGTAGTTTTGCGCTTTGAAATCTCGTGCCTCTGAATACACCTGCTGAACTATCACCTGGTGTGATGTGATTTTTAAGTTTGTCCACCTCAGTCCAACACCAACACCTCCGTATCACAAATAATAAGGGACACAGTACTGATCCCTGTGATACACCATTGGATACCAGTCTCAGTCACACTAACAGCCTTCAACCACTACCTCTCTGTCTCCTAACAGTAAGATGATTTGGATGCAACTTGGCAAGTCACGAATGACTCCGACCTTTTTGTTTGTTATTCTTTTCCGCTTGACACACTTGCAGAATATCTGGGAATTCTCCCTAATCTTGCCCTACCAGCAGGTTTCTATGCCTCTGTTTTAGGCAGTTCTTACCAAGTGAAGAATTTCCTCATTATTTTGGTCTTAAATGGTCTGTCCCTTAAACTTCAATTATTTGCCTTGAATGTGGAACTGACAGCCAGGGAAACGTCCTGTTTATTTCCAACTTGGCGTATGTTTTGTGAAGTTTCCAAGTTCCATTGTGACCCTCCTCTATTTCTTTCAAACTCTTAAAAACACAGGCCGAGTTTCCTCATCAGGAAATCTCGCCATTTGAGGGATTATTTTGGACAATGTCCATTGCACTTTTTTGTGGTCAGTATATTCTTTCACAGATTGGGTCACCAACACTTTACACAATGGATGTAGGTTTGCTCCCTACATTTCCAGACGTTTCATTATCTTACTAGGTAACATCTTCAGTGGACCTCATGCGAAACAATGCTTAAAATTCCTGCTTTCCATTTATATGTTTGGATTTCTTTTTGTTGGTGATGTCGTTTCCTATGGTGATGCTATTTCCTGTGGCAAAGTCACTTCCTGTTCCTTTTCTCAGAGGGTGGTTGATGGGGTCTAAAAACTAATAGCGCATCGAGTTAGACATCTGTCAGAAATACATATGGATTTTCTCCATTGTTGCTGTTAATTCATAAATATCCAACATCATATGCTGTATAATAGATTCCAACAGATTTCAACCTGCAGATGTCAAGTTAATTGTTAGTTCTCCAAACTATGTCTTCTTCCCTTTACAGATGCTTGGATTTCTTCCATTAATCCATATAGCTTGGACCACGTTTGCTAACTTCCATTTATCCACAATGGCTTCCAGCCTCTGCAGAATGCACGGGAAAATGAAACATAGTCATCGACAGTGCAATTAATATTTCTATTGCCGATTTATGTCAGACATTTTAATATGAATAATTAGGTTTGTCAGACTTAGCAATGCTCAATCCAGTTACATTCTCAAATACCTCCTTGTTACTGATATAAGTTGACTTTATGTCTTCAGTTGCAGAAGCCCTACATGATCACTGGGTATTACTGGGTGATTTTGTGGATCTTCCTCCATGAAGACAGATGCAAAGTAACTGGTTATTTTCTTGGCAATTTCCCTGTTTTTCACAATAAACTGTCCTCTCCCGATTACCAATTTCCATATTTGACATTGCTTTTACTTTGTTTCATTTGAAGTACAGATTGTAGGTTTATGCAGTGTTTCTGTTCTTGTTTGTTAGCATTCATGGACTGTTTTTGATTTCCTTATCAATTTCATGGCTCTTGTTTCTGAATCGTGAATTTCCGAGAATCTTCAGGTATCCACAATGACTGAAATTCTTCCGAAGCCACTTGCTATGATTAATACGTTTTCTAATTTGTTATGTTAATCATCATTGTGTCACGTTTCCTTTCTTTGGTATTAATACCTGAAATAATTAATAAATGTATTATTCACACTTTGCATTATTTCTATAAATCTCCTGGTCCTGACCAGATATACTCAGGAACACTGCAGGAGGACAGAGAAGGAATTGCGGGAGCCCTGGCTGATATTGTTGCATCATCGCTGGCCAACAGGTGAGGTCCTGGAGGACAGGAGGGTTGCAAATGTTGTGCCCTTATTCAAGAAGGGCTACAAAGAAAAACCTGGGAACTATGGACCACTAAACCTAAAATCTGTAGCAGGTAACTTACTTGAAAAGATTCTGAGAGATAAGATATACGTGAATTAGGAAAGACAGGGTGTGATTCGGAGCAAGATTAGAGTGCTGCTAGAAAAGCACAGCAGAGCAAGCAGCATCCGAGGAACAGGAAAATCAACGGTTCGGGCAAAAGCCTATCATCAAAGTCAGCACGGCTTTGTGCATCGGACTCCATAGCTCACAAATTTGTTCGAATGCTTTGACGAAGTGACCAGCAACATTGAGGAGGTCAGGGTGGTATGCGTAGTCTATATGGATTCAAGTAAGGCCTTCAATAAACTTCCAAATTGTGCGCTGCTCAGGAAGGTTAAATCGTATGGAATTGAGGAGGAGTTGCCTGTTTGGATACAAAATTGGCTTGACGGTAGGAAGCAAAGAGTAATAGTGGAAGGATGCTTGTCAGACTGGAGGCCTGGGACTAATGGAATGCATCGGGGCGATGCTGGCACCAGTATACATTACATATATCTATAATTTACATGAGAATGTACGTGCATGATTTGTAAGTTTGAAGGTGACAATAAAATAGGCGGTTACATGGAGAATGACAAAGATTATCAGAAATTTCAGAACTTACAGCAGTACCTTGATTAGCTGAGGAAGTGGGCCGAGAAATGGTAAATGGATTCAGATCAGTGTAAGTTCTTGCATTTTAGAAACTCAAATCAATATCGGAGTTTTATGATGAATGGCTGGATCTTCAGGAATGTAGTGGAACAGAGGGACCTTGGAATTCAGGTGCATGGTTCTCTGAAAGCTGATTGAGAGGCACACAGGGCAAGGAGGAAGACTTTTGGCAATCTGGCATTCATCAGTCAGGGCACTAAGTAGCGAATTTGGGGAGCTATGCTGCAGAACACGGGGCACTGATGAAGCCATACTTATAGCGTTATGTTCAGTTTTGTTAACTTTGCTATAGGAATGATGTTATTAAACTGGAATGAGTGCAGAAGAAATTTACAAGTATGTTGCCAAAGACTCAAGGCTCTGAGTTATAGGGAGAGGTTGGAAAAGCTAGTACTTTTTACTTTTGCATGTATGAGAATGGGGAGAGGATCTTATTGAAGGGTATAAGATCATAACAGGCATGGATAGAGTGAATGCACTCAGCCTTTACTTCCCGGGATTGGACAATCACGGACTAGAGCGCATCAGTTCAGAGGGGTAAGAATAAAAGGGAACCTGAGGAATAACTTTTTTACACACAGGGTGATACGCATATGGAATGAGCTACCAGCAGAAGTAGTTAAGGTGGGTACATTCACAACATTTAGAATACATTTTGACAAATACAGGATCGGAAAGGATGAGAAGGATACGGGGAAATGGCTGGGAAATGGGGTGAGTGTAAATTGACATTTTGGTCGGAATGGATCAGTTTGAGCCAAAGGACCTATAGGACTCTATGACTCTAACAACCGTTGCTTATCTCCCACTGAATGCTATTTTGTATTTTCCCAATTCACTGGAACAAACTTGACTCTCTCGGCTCCATGCTTCCATCATGTTTGACCAAAATGTACAAACATTCTATATTGTATGCAGACGCCGTATAAGATACAACATATCAATGTCACTACTCCTCCAAAGCTGCATCAGAGCGAGGACATTGATTAGTCCTCCTGACTACACAACACCAAATCCGAAAAAAACTTGATCTCCAGTTTGGTTCAATACATACTCTTCAACCCACCTGATATACATTTAGGGAATTTATTTTTCACAGCATAAGCAGTCACTTAGTTAATGCAGTTGAAATGCAACTTGAGACCATCCAATAAGACTGCAATATCCATGATATTTGCATGTCTAATTTTCAGAGCATATTACGCTCAGAATTTCTGCAACTGTTTTAGTTTCGATATATAATACACCAATGTTTGCTTCTCCTTTTTATTTGTAAGCTTCCCTTAAACTGAATCTGAGGGACATGGTCTGTGGCGTTATTGGTGATAGTCTTGGACAAGACACCCCAGAAGGGTCACCTTGACGCTGTGATACAGGACAAGCGTCAATAACCTTCTCCGCTGTCAGGATAAGGGTCACCATATTTTATCTGCTCCTTCACACTCCCTGTATACCTGTTATAGCACTGACCACGAACAAGGCTCACACTCTATTTCCAAAGAAGGCTCAGGCATTTCCAAACTCACTATTGAATTCAGCAACTTTCTTCTTCACTTTCTCTGTCACCTATGCAATACCCCCGACACTAATAAAACTAAATTGATTTACAACTGTCAAATGACTCATTCCAGACACCTCACCATTCCCCCCAGCCCCACATCCACCAGCACTAACAGCAGGGTCACCCATTTCCACTCTCGCTCCCTCTCTCTCTTTCTCCTGTTCCAGGACAAACGGTCTTGAATGGGACAGAAAGGGCCAAGCCGGGTGGTGCTGTGCCTGATTTCTGTTCCCTCACACCCCCTTTTCCTTCCATGTGGGGAGGAACCTGGCATGAGCCAAACAGAAACAAGATGGCTCATGTGGAGCTTCTGAAACATTCACTTCCCATCAACTGAGTAAAGAGCAACATTCAGTTCTCACTTTAAACCCACTGTCAGTTCCAACGTCAGTCCATTCACTCCCAACCAAAAACAGATACCTCACTGCACAGAGATGCAGACACTGAAATGCACAGACTTATTCGCAAACACCCGAACATACTAACATGCACAACACATATAAGGAGATATGCATACACACACATTGCAATACACAGAGACATATACAGTTGCACACAAATAGATACAAGCACAGATAGAAACACAGAGGCTGATACACAGGTACACAGATGTAGCCACACAAGTACACAGAAAACAAGCACATGGACACACACACATAGGGACACACGCACACACACACACACACACATACACACACACACACACACACACACACACACACATATATATATATATATATATACAACCACAAGGTATGAACTAATATTTCTCCAGGTTCCTCAATTTTCCTCCCCCCCACCTTGTCTCAGTCGATTCCCTTGAACTCAGCACCGCCCTCCTAACCTGCAATCTTCTTCCTGACCTCTCCGCCCCCACTCCACTCCGGCCTATCACCCTCACCTTGACCTCTTCCACCTATCACATCTCCATCGCCCTTCCCCCAAGTCCCTCCTCCCTACCTTTCATCTTAGCCTGCACCCTCTCCTCATTCCTGATGAAGGGCTCTGGCCCGAAACGTCGAATTTCCTGTTCCTTGGATGCTGCCTGATCTGCTGTGCTTTAACCAGCAACACATTTTCAGCTATATATACATACACACAGAGACACAAGCGCTAGTGTCATGAAGACACAAATCGGCACGTTTTTGGTTTATAAAGGAATCAAGGATTCTGGGGAGAAGGCAGGAGAATGAGTTTGGGATACATACAAGAGATTATTGAATGGCATATCAGACTCGATGGGCCGAATGGCCTCATTCTGCTCCTTTTTTCATGCTCATGTCGTCTTATGCTGTCAAGTATTCACTTTCTGAGATTGCAGCAGAGGCTGGATTTGATGCATATTTGACTGGAAAGAGTCAGTGGGAATGTGGGACAGGTTTGGAGGGCAGAATGGTTTATGGTTATTCATAATTATTATATCCTTAAGCATGAAAAGAGGTGGTGATTTGATGCGAGGTTAGCACAGTTTTAATGTAATGGGTCGGACAATGAAGTAACGATGACCCTTTGCATTTAGTGCCGTGCGGTCTGTGGTATGCTCATCCTCAGGAAATAGGGAAGACGCTGTTATTGAGGATATTCTAGGCTGAGCTCGACTGATCCTTGCTGGACAGGAGAGTCAATGTTTATCGGGAACAGACAGGAGAGGGATGATCAGAGACAATTGGACTAGCCATGAGCATTCTGAATGTGTTGTTATCTCAATCCACCCTCGATGCTGTTATAGAGATATACTGCTGCCCCGAACCCGTGTATTGTTCCTTCAATCCACCCCTCGATGCTGTTACTGGGTAGGGGACCACCCCAATCCGTCAGACAGGATCGTTACAATGAGACAGGAGGAGACCATTCTGCCCCTCTAAGAAATTACACAGGAATATAGAAATAAGTAATTCAGATCGTTGAGGACATTTCACAGCCCAGGACGAGGCCATTCAACCGGCCTGAACAGCTACACAGGAACAGGGAATATGTTGCTAGCAGGAAATAGAGAGTAGAGAGAAATGTTTACTTTCAGCCTGCAAAGCTCTAACTGATGGAATGCCTCAGAGATCACTGTGGGGTTATCAATGACCAATAATCTGCATCAAAGATCTGGAAGAAGGGGAGGGAATGGCTTGGAGCTCAATTAGCTCGTACACCAATATGGTCATTCATTGTCTCCTCAAATTGAGATACTGAGTCTGCAATATGATTATAGACAGGGAAGCTTAGTGCGCAAACCTTCAGTAGAAATAACATAAGGTAAATTGTCTATTTTGGCATGAAGGATAAAATAATGGTAATCAATTTAAATGGAGAGAGATTGCAGTACTCTGTGATACAGGCGACTTCGATGTTCCTAGGACATGAATCATGTGAAGTCAGTCTGCAGATGCAGCATGTGATTTGGAAGGTAAGTGGAATGATGCTGTTTTTGGCAAAGGGTTAACGTTTAATTGCAGGAATGTTTTACTGCATCTGTACAGGGCATTGCTGAGACCACATCTGATGCACTGTGCGCAGTTTTGATACCCTAACACTAAAATAAAAGGAAATAATTATTTTTGAAATTTTCAAAGAGGTTTCCCTTTTCTCATTCCTGGGATGCCGGCCTTTGGTTATAGGGGATAATCAGCTCCGATCTTAGCATAGAAATAGTATTGAATTACCATGACTTTCAGAAAAGTGCATCAGCTGGATGCATATTATCTCTTGTCAGGGAGACTAACGCTAGAGAATAAATTTGAAGAAAAAAATGCATTGATATCAATACACATGCTATGAAGACACCTACCAATACTTACAAATTATGCAGACACGTGTAAGCATGTCATCAAATTATAAAGTGGGGACATTTTTTGAGATTGAATGGAATTGTATACAAGAGCAATGACACACCTGCATATAATCCATAATCAGGTTTTCCAGAGAATGTTCCAGGAGATCGCACATGGTCCAGTTTGGTGTTCAGTTGACATTATGGTATGTTTCAACACAGAGAGGGAGAATATTGTTCCCTGCCTGAGAACCAACAGCCGATTGATCCCTTTCTCTTACTTTGTTCCACCACTTAGCGAAGTGTCAGTCGATAAAATCCCTGAGTTATCTTTGCCACTTGTGATGGATTCCTGGTGAGGATTTATTGGAAACTCTCATATGCCTGAAACAAAGGGAATTCAGCCAAATCCAATTGTTCCAGAAAAACATCCCACAAACAGTAGCTTATTTGTACAGAACAACTTCAAAGGTAAAATAACATTTGGGGCACTCTGTCATTTTACCATTTGATATGAGTACATCGTTCTGTGTCTTACATTACTTACTCTGAGACCGATAACATTAGCCACATCATTAAACTGGTTACATTTAAGATTGGTGTAACCAGTGGAGGAGTGGGACGGAAAAGGAAACAGTGACCCTCCAACATTGGCTGGAACACAAATGAGAAATTTTCAAAGGGCTGTCCAAGTAGAAATTACCTCCCCAGAAGTTTGTGCTGCCTGGATGTTTACATTTATTCAAAGTTGCATTTGTTGACATTTGACAGAAAAGTGAATGTAGAAAATGGTATACAGAGAGAAAACTGCTGGGGAGACCACAATCATATGACACATAATCGTTGTGCTTGGTGGAGTGGTGACAACGTGTCTAATGGCACACTCCTGCTGCTCAGTCATATGTTCCTATTTTCCATCCAACCACTCACAGCCCCTGCAAGGAGCAGTTGGAGGCCACTTGCTCCAAATACCTGATCCACAGTAACACAGCATCTCATTCAATTCCTCAAGACTGTCACACACACACGGTTTAGTGTGGGTTGGAAAATGCTATTTGGAAATCCAGGCTGGGTTCGAAAGACGCCTCTGGTCTCTTTGCAGAGTGTCTCCTCTCTACAACTTGTACTTTATTTGTTGGTCATAATATTGGTCGAGATTCAATGTGAACACAACCCCCATATCTCATCCAGAAATGCTTTGCTCTTTCTGATTGCAACGTTCAATAACAGAACGTTCAGGAAAATTACAACCATTAACTTTGTGATTACATAATATGAGGACATAAGGAACCGGATCAGCTAGTTCGGACGATCAAGTCATTGTATACCATCATGGCTGATTTACTGTTGGCATTAGCTCCTTTTTAATGCCCAATTCTTCACATCCCTTAGCTGTCTGACAGGTCAAAAATGCATCTACCTCCTCCTTACATACTTTCAGTGATGTAGCTCCCATAACTCTCTAGCCCAGATAATTCCTGACATTGATTACCCGCTGTGAGAGGAAAACATTCCCTACATACATCGTCACCGAATTGATATGAACGAGCGGTGAACACAGGGGCTCAGCAAACAGTGAATGGCTTTGATATCAAGTCAGTATTTGACTGAGGATGGCATCAGGACCACTCACTTATTTGAGCTGAATGGAAATCAGGTGTAACCTCCCACTTATCTGGGTCTTTCAGATCACAAAGAAAGATGCTTGTAGTCGGTGGCCAACATTCCTAACAGTTCCTGGATATCTCTGCAGGAGATCCTCAGGTTAGCCTCCTCAGCACAAACATCTTCAACTGCTACATCAATGTCTTTCCCCATCATAAGATCTGAAGTAGGGATGATGACTGAAGATCACACAATATTCAGACATTCTCTGCCCCCTCAGCTCCTGAACCATCCTGTGTCCATGTGCAGCAAGACCTGGACAGCATTCCGGTTTGTGCTGTTAAAGTGTCGCTAACATTCATGAAACAGCGCTGCCAGACACTGCACATTTCCACAGTTAATAGAGGAGCAGCACCCCAGGCTGGTTGCACACTGATATGTGGAAGCCATTGAGCCCGTGGAAGCTACTGAACAAGAAGAGGGACATCCCATTCAATCAGTCTGCCTGTCCCACAGGAAGAGAAGGGGTCTGGTCTGTACATTGAGCTGTTAAACAGGAACAGGCAGAGCCCAATCAGACCCTTAAACCTGTTCCATGAGACCAGGAGGAGGCTATTCAGCCCCACGAGATAGTTATACAGAAACAGGAGGGCGTCATTGGTACTCTACTATGACAAACCAATGAAACCGAGATTGCATTGATAGGGGGCTCCATGGTTCCATTGTTTGTAGAACGTGTGCTACCTTAACATGGTTTACTGCCAGTGAGGAGGGAAACCAAGTATTTTGTGTGAAGTCTCAAGGAGGCATCTTCTAGCTCGGAGAAGTCACTCCCATGTGCTCTATGTAGGTCAGAAGCTGCTGGGAAGAGTTAACTCTTTTATAATGTAGGTACTGTTGCTGCTGTCGGGATTATGGACTGCATGACGTTGATTGCAGGATCACGCAACAATTGAACTGTATTAACGTTGGGAGAGCTTTTTTTTCAAAAGCCTGAATCTCTCTCTCTCTCTTTCTCTCTCTCTCTCTCTCTCTCTCTCTCTCTCTGAATTGAAATAGGTAGTCGGGGTGGTTGGGTGGATGTTCTCAGAGGCTCTTAAACTATCAAGAATCATGTAACCTGAGTGAAAAAAAAAAGCCATGGAATTTATCACCATAACAGTGTCTGTTTAGAACATCATAAGTGATTGTACATCCCCCTTAATGTTCAATGCAATCACCTTATTCTCTCACTGAGCTTCACTCACTGTTCATGCTGCCATCATCCCAGGGATTATTCTGGTGAGACTTGAGAGAAAGTCTATCCGCAGTACCCCAAATACTGCCTCAGCACTCTCAGGGATGATCACAATTATCCTTTTCTCTCACTTCGACATCTCTGTTTCCTTCCTGTGTTATGAAACGCCATTATTTCTCTATGCACTACGACTGACATGGAATTTATAAGTTCCTTATATCTGTACGTCAGCATCAATAAAGCCAACATCAGAGTTGCCTATGGAGATGTGCATCACACTCGGGGAGAACTTCAATGAGACCGAATACACCTAAAAGATGTAATGATCACCTACGTGAATGGAAATAAGATGTACAAACACGGGAAACAGGTAGAGGAAGGGATCTATCTTGACTTTTGTTCTTCTCTCACAGGATGTACGCAGCGCTGGTCAGGGCAGCATGTTACGCCAATCTTAAACTGAGTGGCTGGTTCAGTTGTTCCACAGGACAGTAAAGTGTAAAACACATTGCTGGGTGTTTGTAGCGTTACAATACAGGATAAATTCTCCTGCTTAATTAAAACCAGCAACAAAGAAAAGATTTATCCAATGCAGTAATGTCTGATAATTCTATAGTCTAAGAACTATTTAAAGCAAAAATTAACAACTTTATTTCTTAAAGTGTTACAGAGAATAATAATCGAACGAATATTTACAACTTCTTCCTCTAACCTATCTTTGACCCTTCCCCTCCACAATACGAGTCCGATAAGACTCCTAATTAAGATTTACAAAATAAAACTTCTTATCACAAAACCAGGAAGCTTTCGGTTCTTCTCCATATTCCTGTCTTCTTTTCTTCTGGGGGATTCAGCTTCACTAGTTACTAATCAATGAATATACTTTTAAGAGAGCTATTTTTCAGGCAGTCTTTGCATGCTGGTAGCTTGGCAGCTCTGCTCTCAACTGTTCAATTTTCCACGGTCTTGTACCTCCAAACTATTGGATTGTGTCATTGGCTTTTAAGATTACCAATATATTACATTCAAACTTGATTGGAGGTGGGTCATTTGGGGTATAATTTAAACTGTTTGGCTGAATTTGTTTTTGTCTCAAGAAAATGAGCTAATCGAGTTGTTCGACCAAATGTTAAGGTATATCTACTTTTCAGAAGACTTGGTGCTGTCAGGTAGTTTAAAGGTGCAGTACACCCACATGTTAATCAATGAAGTCACACGGAAACCTGACTAGGGAAGGTTGACACATTGAGTTACCTAAAGGACTTCAGGCAAGCAGATGGGTTTTTATCACAAATAATAATGTTTGCTTTTAAATTCCACCACTTTCCTTCATGAGATACCAACAGTCTATTATTCTGTGGCTCTAGATTATGAGTCAATGGCTTGACCACCATAAACTGTCTTCCTGCACGTGCAGAGAACACGTCAAACATCCTCAAGAGCAATTATTTAGTGATGGACATGTGATTAGAAAGCACTTGAAACTGTTGCATCCATATTGAACAAAGGCAAAAATCATGGTTCATTCAGAACTTGCACTGAGACTGCAGACGAGATTGAGATTTCATGATGGTGGTTATGGACAGGCTTGGTTGATGGGGAGGACATGGATATGTAAATCTGTGAAGGACAAAATGGATTATGGAGTTTGAGAACATTCTGTGTCCTTCTCGCATATCAATGAGTAATTTATAAATAGTAGTTTGATAGTTATATTTTATAAGGAAATGATTTTTTTTGTTTGGAACTGAAGACATTGACTTGCACTTTCCAAAATTTATATATCATGAGCAGAAATTCAGTTCAACCCGGTGTAGTAGACGAATATAATGACTTACCAGGAACACCAACTATTGCAAGGATGGGATAGTAACCACCTTGAATAATCCAAAGGATATCCTGGATCCGTGATGCTAATGATATCCAAGGCCGAGAAAGCCAGTAAAGACCCCAGGATAAACTCCTGTCCATTGTTGGGAGATTCCAGTCTAATGTTCTCTGATTCGGATCCATTGTTGGAACATTTCAGTCGAAAGTTCTCAGATTCTAATCCACAGTTGGAACATTCCAGTCTAATGTTCTCAGATTCTGATCTCTCCTCCCTCTCTCTCTCGAGCTGCTGATCCCTGTTAGTGCTGTCAGTGATGTTCCTACTCACACTGTGGGATAGCACATTGAACAGAGCCCATTTATCTTTCAATGACGGAAACTCTTCACGCCATAATTAGGATCCACGGAGATTGTTATTAATCACAGTCACTGAACAAATAGCTCCAGCTAACCCCTTTAACCCCTTTGAATTCAATATTGATTTTATTAAAATTCAAAAGAACATTTAAAGTTTAGACATTTGGCATGCGATATGTGTGTGGGGGTGAACAGGAATAAATATTTGAGATGGTAGATTGAATGTATGTAATCATTCAATTTGCCTTAGGTATGGCAGTAATGCCAAAGGATTGTCAGAACATAAACAAGTTTCTCCGTTTATAAATCGAAACATACAGTCTGTAACTACAGATCAGTGATGTGATTATAATGTCAGTAAAACATGTAGAGAACTTTTCTAGTCCATAATCTGCCAGAAAATTGCCTATGACAACATGAGTGATAACAGACAAATGGCATGGATAAATTAACAGAGAATATGATGTGACACACAATTCAGATGGTTATTCAAGGATCAGAGACGGCAGGTGAGGGTCATGCTGTTAATGTTATCGATGTCAATCAACTGCATTGAAGTAAATTTCACTGGATTTTAATTGTAGTGTGATTATGATATTGGGGCATGGCTGCTGAGACTGGATAGAGGGAACATGATATTTCCCAGCCATCTGTATTGGAATTTTATTCTTTATAAATCATATGGTGATCAAATTCCAGGATACATCTCCAATGAGGAATGAGGAGACCCAATATTAACCATGCAACCAGAAGACATTGAAACAGAAATTTGGCCATTAGGCCCATTGAGCCTGCTCCGCCATTCGATGATGGCTGTTAAGCTTCTCTACCCCATTCTCCCACTTTCTACCTGTAACCCTTGATCCCCTTTATAGTCAAGAACCTACCTGTCTCACTCCTAAATATACTCAATGAACTGGACTCGACAGCCCTCTGTGGCAGTGAATTCCATCGTTTCACCGCCCTCTGGCTGAAGAAGTTTCTCCTTATCATTTTTTGAAAAGGTCTTCTCTTTACACTGTCCCCCCAGGTACTAGTCTCTCCTACCATTGGATATATCTTCCCAAAATCCCCTCTTTCCAAGGTCATTTAGTATTCAGTAAATTTCAGTTGACCTCCTAACATTCTTCTGAACTCTACCAAATACAGACCCAGAGCTCTCAAATATTTTTTATATGTTAAGCTTTTATTTCCTGGCACCATGCGCTGGAATCTCTTCCGAAAACGCTCCAGGACCAGTGAATCCTTCCTGAGATATGGGACCCAAAACTGCGCACAATAATCCGAATGTGGCATGACCAAAGCCTTGTAGAGCCTTAGGAGTACATCCCTGCTTTTATATCCAAGCGCTCTTGAAATAAATACCATCATTGCATTTGCCTTCTTAACTACTGACAACCTGCAAGTTTACCTTTCAAGACTTCTGGACTGGAACCCCCTAGTCTTTTTGCACTTCAGATTTCTGAATTGGCTTGCTATTTAGAAAATACTCCAAGCCTCTATTCATCCTGGCAAAATGCGTTCCCACACTCTCCCACGTTGTACTCCATCTCCCACTTGTTTGCTCACTCTCCAAACCTGTGAAAGTCCTTCAGCAGGTGAAAGTGAGGACCGCAGATGCTGGAGATCAGAGTCAAAAAGTGTTGTCATAGAAAAGCACAGCCCGTCTAGCAGCATCAGAGGAGCAGGAGATTCGACGTTTCAGGCATAAAGCCTTCATCAGGAATGTGGGGTGGGCGGAAGTGGGCAGAGAAATAAATGGGAGCGGCTGGCGCTGGGAGGAAGGTAGCTTGGAAGGTGACAGCTCAATGAAGGTAGGTGGTGACAGTGATTGGTCAGACTGAAAGGAGGAGTGGGTAGATGGGAAGGAAGATGGACAATAAGACAGTTCAAGAAGGCGGTCCTCAGTTGGAGGGTTTGATCTCGAATAAGGTGGAGGGAGGGGAGATGAAGAAACTGGTGAAATTGTCCTTGATACTGTGTGTTTGCAGGGTCACAAGGCAGAAGATGATGCGTTCTTCCTTCAGACGTCAGGTGGCAAGAATCTGGCAGTGAAGGAGGCCAAAAGCTTGTAAGACCTTGGCAGAGTGGGAGGGGGAGTTGAAGTATTCTGCCACAGGGCAGTGGGGTTGTTGGATTTGGGTGTCCGAGAGTGTTCCCTGAACCGTTCTGCAAGTTGACGTCCTGTCTCGCCAATGTAGTGGAGACCAGGAGAAATGGAGAGACTAGATGAGGTGTTTGGATGCACAGGATGTTCTCTGCCTGATGTGGAAGGATCCATTGGGGTCATGGGTGAACGTGGGGTGGGAGGTGTTGGCACAGCTTTCATACATTTTGCAATGGCAAGGGAAGGTGCGGGGATTGGAAGTTGGAATGTTGGGGCCGCGTGGACCTAACGAGAGAGAGATTGTGAGGGAATGGTCTCAGCAGTTTGATGATAGGAATGGGAGGAAGTATATGTCTGGTGGTGTGTTCTGACTGTTGGTGGCAGAAATGGCGGAGGATGATACGTTGTATCCTGTGGTTGGTGGGATGGAAGGCGAGCACCAGAGAGATTCTAACTTGTTGCAGTTGGAAGGGTGTAGTTCAAGGGCAGAGGTGTGCGAAGTTGAGGAAATGTGCGAGAGCACCTTCCTGCAGCCGAACCTCCTCTTCAATGCTACCTGTCCCTTTATCTATTTTTGCACTGTTTGAAAGCTTAGCCAGAATGCCGTCAGTTCCTTCATATAGATAATGAATGCAAAAAGTGAAAAGTTGTGGTCCCACCACTAATTCTTGTGAAACACCACTTGTCACTGGCTGCAATCCTGAGAAGAACCCTTTGATCCCCACTCTCTGCTTTCTGTTAGACAGCCAAACTTCTATCCATGCTAGCACCTTACCTCTAAAACCATGGACCCATATCTTTCGCAACAGCCACATGCATGGCACCTTGTCAAGGATTCTTGAGGTGCAGATGGATAATATCCATCGTTTCTCTTTGATCCAATCTGCTCATTACTCCCTCACATTATCCTAGCCGGTTTGTCAGGCATGACCTCCCCTTGATGAAACATGCTGACTCTGTCCTATTTTACCAAAGACCTCAGAAATCCCATTCTTCACGATGGATTCCATGATGTTACCCACATACAAGGTTAGGCTAATCAGTCTACAGTTTTACATCTTCTGCCTAACACCCTTATTAAACGGGGTGTCATGTTAGCAAGTATACAGACACTTGGCCTTTTCGAGGTTTTATTCATTCCTGAAAGATTACCACTTCCACTTGCACGAACTCTACAACTATCTCGCTTACAAGTTTGTGGTGTAATCCAACTGGTCCAGGTGAGTTATCCACATTCAGACTATTCCGTTTTCTAACATGTTCTTCTTGGTGATGGCCACCGTATTCAGGACTGCCCTCTCACTCTCTTCAGTTCTGGGAAATGTCTCGTGTCTTCCACCCTGAAGACTGATGCAAATTTCCTCAGCTATTTCTTTGTTTCCCACTACTGTCTCTCCAGCATCATTTTCCAGTGGTCCATATTCACTTTTACTCTCTTTTGCACTTTATATATCTAAAGAATCTCTTACACTTTCCTTTGTATTAGTGGTTAAGTTAGCCCCATATTTAACGTTCTCCCTCCTTATTTATTTATGTTTGCCTTCTGTTGGCCCCAATTCTCCCGCTTCCTCTGCCATTCATCGCTCTTTTGTTTACATGCAATCCCTGACTTCCCTTGTCAGCCCTGGTTGCCTCATCCTCCCTGTACCATGCCTCTATTACTTAGCATGAATCTCTGCAGTGTCTCCTGTATTAACCTTGGAATCTGCTGCCATTGCTGTTCTCCTGTCTTCCTGCTAGACCCCTGTCCCGGTCAATTCTACCCAGCCTCTCCCTTCTGCCTCTCCAGTTGCCTTTATTCAGCTGAAATACTGTTAACTCTGATTCTTTCTTCTCTCTCATATTGCAGAATAAATTCAACCATGTTCTGATCACTGCTTCTGAAGTTTTCCTTCATCTTAAACTCCCTTATCTAGCCTGTTTCATTAAATCCAGTGTCATCTCTTCCCGAGTGGGCTCCACCACATGATACTCCAAAAAGCCATCCTGTAGACATTTTATCAAATTCCTTTTCTTGCGATTCAATACCAACCTGGTTTCTAATTCCACTTGCATATTGAAATCCCCTATGATCACTATAACTTTGCCTTTCCTACAGATCTTTACTATCTCCTGGTGTATCTTGTCCCCCAGCTCCTGACTACTCTTTGGAGGCCTGTGCAAGTCTCCAACTGTGATTCTATCTCCTTTGTGGTTCCTCAATTCTACCCACGCAAATTCTACACCATCTGACCTTCTTTATTTCTTACTATTGATTTAATTTCATTTCTTATTAAAAATGGAAATCCACTCCCTCTGACATCTACCTTTTCGATAGAATATATGTCCTTGAATATCCTGACCCCTTGCAGCCACTTCTCTGTGATGCCCATCACGTCATACCTACCAATTTCAATCTGTACCACAAGCTCATTTACTCTATTCTTTGTACTGCGTGCATTCAGATATAACCCCTTCAATCCTGTATTAACGGTTCCTCTTCGCATTGTCATTTGTTTGTCCAGTTTGCTTGAAGTTTGATTGCTTACACTTTCCATACACTGTCCTATTTGCATCTGTGCTGGAGATTTTAATAATCTGTCCTGAGCTCTGTACGCTTACCTCCTCTATGCTAATTAAACCCTAGAACTGCACCCCCACCCCGCACTCACACACACTCCTAATCAGTTTAAAGATCTGTCTACAGCCTTAGTTAGGAATCACCCCGACTCTGGCTGCAGCACGGTTCAGATGAAAACTGTCCCATCGGAACAGGTCCTTTCTTCCTCAGTAATAAAATGTGTTTATTCAACACAAAATACAGGGATTTATAGTGACTTGTATCTGCCGCTTCCGGTTGTCATTTCCAGCTGTCTGCTGCAGTGGCCGGTAAATTGTGTACAGGTCGATGTGCTTATTGATTGAATATGTGGATGAATGCCATGCTTATAGGAATTCCCTGGCTGTTCTCTGTTTGGCTTGTCCTATAATAGTAGTGTTGTCCCAGTCGAACTCCTGTTGCTTGTCAGCTAAGTGTGTGGCTACTAAGGATAGCTGGTCATGTCGTTTCCTGGCTAGTTGGTGTTCATGGATGCGGATCTTCTGTCTTCCTGTTTGTCCTATGTAGTGTTTTGTGCAGTCCAAGCATGGGATTTTGTACACTACGTTGGTTTTGCTCATGCTGGGTATCGGGTCCTTCGTCCTGGTGAGTTGTTGTCTGAGAGTGGCTGTTGGTTCACGTGCTGTTATGAGTCCTAGTGGTCGCAGTAGTCTGGCTGTCAGGTCAGAAGTATTTTTGATGCATGATAGTCCTTTAGGTTGTGGCATGTCCACTTTCCGTTGTCTTTCCCTTAGGCATCTGTTGGTGAAATTGCGGAGGTATCTGTTTCTGGCGAATACATTGTATAGGTGTTCTTCTTCCTCTTTTTGAAGTTCTGGTGTACTGCAGTGTGTTGTGGCCTTTTTGAACAGTGTCTTGATGCAACTTCTTTTGTGTGTGTCGGGGTGGTTGCTTTCGTCGTTTAGGACTTGGTCTGTGTGTGTGTTACTTTCCTGTATATCTTTGTAGTGAATTCTCCGTTCGGTGTTCTCTGCACCATCACGACGAGGAATGGGAGTTGGTTGTCCTTTTCTTCCTGTCTCGTGAATCGGATTCCTGTGAGTGTGGCGTTGATGATCTGGTGTGTTTTTAATGATTACAAAGGTGTAATCCACATATCTGACCCAGAGTTTGGATTGACATTGTGGTCAGTCTGTTTGTTCTAATTTTTGCATTATCGCTTCTGCTATTATTCCAGAGATGGATGAGCCCATGAGTGTGACGCTGATTTGTTCATATATATGGTTGTTGAATGTGAAGTGTGTTGTGAGGCACAGATCCAGTAGTTTGAGTATGCCGTCTTTGTTGATAGGTTCCCCGTCTTGTTGTATGTTGCGAATGTCCAGCAGGTTGGCTATTGTTTCCCTGGCTCGAGTTTTGTCGATGGAAATGAACAGTGCCGTAACGTCGAATGAGACCATAGTTTCTTCCTTGTCTATGTGTATATCTCTGATAATGTCCAAGAATTGTTGTGTTGACTGTATGGAGTGTCTGGATCCGCCGATCAGGTGTTTCAGTTTCAGCTGTAGTTCTTTAGCCAGTTTGTGTGATGGTGTCCCTGATAGTGATTCTATGGGTCTGAGTGTGATGTCTGGTTTGTGCACTTTAGGTAGTCCATAGAATCTGGCAGTGTTGTTGCTTTCAGATTTCATCCTCTGTAGGTAAAGCCTGGTTATCTGTCCGTTTTTTTTTGTAGGTTCCTCAGTGTGTTGTTTATCCTATTGGTGAGCTGTGGGGTGGGGTAGAACTCCCGCTTTTGGTGTGTGTTGGTATCTGCAAGTAGCTGTTGCTTTTTTTGATGTACTTGCTTTGTCCAGGATGACCGTCATTCTGCCTTTATCTGCTGGTAGTATGATTATGTTCATATCGTTTCGTAGAGCTTTCACTGCTTCCATCGCCTTGTTGTTGAGGTTATGTGTTTGTATTTTCCTTGTTATCAATGGTACGATACTTTGTCTCACTGTTTGTTGTGTCTCTTCAGTCAGTCCATTGTTTCTGATTGTGCATTCTTGTGCTGCTAGGAAGTCTGCTGTCTTGCTGTCCCTGTGGTTGTAGTTGAGTCCCTTGGCCAGTATTGTTCTTTCGGTCTCTGTGAGCTGTCTGTGGGAGAGATTTCTAACCCAGGAGTGCTTTGTAGTGTCCTCTCTGTTGTGTGTTACTTTGGCCATTTGTTTTCTCTTTTAGTGCCTTTTTCTTGCGATGTCTGGTTCTGTCCTGTCCTATGGTGACGCCCTGTTCTATGGCCCGGGTCCATTCCTGATTGGTGGTTTTTAAAATTAACGATTTTTGGCGCTCAATTTCTTGTCTGTAATTGTGTAGTCTGTTGTGTGCGTCCAAGAATCCATACCGGATTATCAACGCCACACTCACACGAATCCGATTCACGAGACAGGAAAAAAAGGACAACCAACTCCCATTCCTAGACGTGATGGTACAGAGAACACCGAACGGAGAATTCACTACAAAGGTATACAGGAAAGTAACACACACACAGACCAAGTCCTAAACGACGAAACCAACCACCCAAACACACACAAAAGAAGTTGTTCAAGACACTGTTCAAAACGGCCACAAAACACTGCAGTACACCAGAACTGCAAAAAGAGGAAGAAGAACATCTATACAATGTATTCACCATAAACGGATACCCCTGCAATTTCACCAACAGATGCCTAAGGGAAAGACAAAGGAATGAGGACATGCCACAACCCAAAGGTCTAGTCACACTACCATACATCAACAATATTTCTGAACTGACAGCCTGACAACTGCAACCACTAGGACTCATAACAGCACACAACCCAACAGCCACTCTCAGACAACTCACCAGGACAAAGGAACGATACCCAGCATGAGCAAAACCAATGTAGTGTACAACCTTCCATGCAAGGACTGCACTAAACACTACATAGGACAAACAGGAAGACAGGTAACGGTCTGCATCCATGAACATCAACTAGCCAGGAAACGACATGACCAGCTATCCTTAGTAGCCACACACTCAGATGAAAAGGAACATGAGTTCAATTGGGACAACACTACTATTATAGGACAAGCCAAACAGAGAACCGCCAGGGAATTCATAGAGGCATGGCATTCATCCACAGATTCAATCAATAAGCACATCGACATGGACCCAATATCCTGACCACTGCAGCAGACAGCTGGAACTGACAACCGGAAGCGGCAGATACAAGTCGCTATAAATGCCGGAGGAAACATCACAGAAGCGCTTCATAGGAGGCTCGCAAGCACTGAGGATGTCACCTAGGCAGGAGACGAAACGTCTGCAACAAAAGTTCCCAGCTCAGCGAACAGAACTACAACACGAAGACAATACAGCAGGCGGGTGAGCCTGGTAGCTCTGGTTGAGGGGAAGCATTGCTGAGGGCAGGGTAAGGCAAGGCAATAATTCTGTGAGCATTCAAGTCAGTTCAAAGTGAGTGTGCACAAACACCGAGTGAGCAGGCCAGAGGGACAGCCTATGAGCTTGGTGTGTGCCCCTGAGCACAGTGTCCTTGCAGCAGTATTGAGGGTTTAGAAACACTGAGTGAGCAGACCAGAGGGACAGTCTATGAACTTGGTGTGTGTGTCTGAGCACAGTGTCCTTCCAGTAGTATTGAGGGTGTAGAAACACGGAGTAAGAAGCCCAGAGGAATAGTCCATGAGCTGGGTGTGTGTCCCTGAGCACGGTGTCCGTGCAGCAGCATTGCACTGAGAGTTTTCAGTGCACCCTGAGCTGCAGCATTGAAGTACAAAAGTGTACTGTCAATGGGTCGGAGATGTGCTGGGATGGCATCATGAGGCTGGGATGTGACAGATGCCAGCATAGGTGGGTGTGGAGTACATGCAGCTTCTGTCTGTGCAGTGTCCCTCAAGACGCGGTGTCCAAGATAGAGTGCCGTAGGAGCGAGGGGCGAGATGGAGTCACCAGTTACCAGCTCTGGCTTTCACGTCCAATTCTCCATATTGCGTTTCCCTACTGTGGGAGGGAGGGTATGAAGCTGCAATTGATGAGAAGAGATCCAATGAATGTGGCTGTTGATCATCAGTCATCATTCCGTCAACATCTTGCCACTCCTGCACTCAAATCCTGTTTTAAAGAGTAGTCCAGCACAGGAACAGACCCTTCATCCCAGCAAGCCCACACTGACACATGATGCCGTTTTAAAGTTAAAACGAAAGTTTTTGCTCCGACACCCTCTACGTTATTCTGTTCCCTGCTCACTCATATTTGTGCCAAGATCCCTCTTAAGCCTTGCTATGTTAGCTCCTTCTCCTGTATCAGTGCATTGCAGGCACTTGCATGTTCTGTCTGAAAAAGCACAAAAAAACATTGCCGATCATATCTCCTGAACTTTCTCCCTTTTACCTAAAACCTACGGTCATGAGTAATTGATATTTAGACTTTGGAAAATAAGCTTCTAACTGTCCTTCTATCTATGCCTCTGATAATTTTGTAAATATCTATCAGGTAGCCCCATAGCCAATGATGCCCAGGTGCACACAAACCATGTTTGTTCAATTTCTCCTTCTGGCTAATACCCTCCAAACAAGGCAACATCCTGGTAAAACATTTCCATACCCTCTCTAACACTTCCACGTCATTCTGCCGGTGTGGCAACCAGTCATGTACACAATATTCTAAATGTGCCCGAACTAGATTTCTCTACAGCTGCAATATGTCCTGCTAATTTTCATACTGCATGCTCTGATGCATGTCTGCAAGTTTGCCATCAGTCTTCTTGATCACCCTATCCACCCGTGTTACCACTTTCAGGGAACAGTGGAGCTGTACACCTAGATCCCTTCGGATGTTGACGCAGTCAGTAGTTTTTCCATCCAATTTATACTTATCTCCTACATTAGACCTTCTAAAATGCATCACGTTGCAACTGCCCAGATAAAGTTACATCTGCGTTTTCTCTGTCCAAGTCTGCAGCTGACCTACATCCTGCTGTATTCTCTGGCAATCATCCTCACAATCTGCAACTCTGCTAATCTATTTACAGATCTCCAGTCACAAAAACACTGTTCCACCACGACTCTTTCTTCTTTGATCAAGCAGTTCTCTATCCATCTTAGTAACTGACCGCTGATCCCATTTCCCTTCACCTTCTGTATGAGCCTGCCATAAGGAACCATATCAAAGGCTTTCCTAAGGTCCAAACGGCCAACGCCTAACCTCATGCCCTCATCAATCAATTTTGTCCCCTCCTCAAAACAATCAATCAAGTTTGTGAGACAGGATATTCCCCACACAAATGTGTTGCCTGTTGCTATTAAGACAATGCTAGAATACTGTTGGAGCTGTACACATTCAGACAAGTGATTATTCCATCATATTCCTGACTTGAACCTTGGAGGTTAGATTAGATTTCATACGGCGTGGAAACAGGCCCTTCATCCCAAAAAGTCCACACCAACCCTCAGAAGAGTAACCCAACCAGACCCCATTGCGCTGCACTATACTTAAACTTGACGAATGCACCGAACACTGGGCAAATTAATATGGCTAATTCACCTGACCTGCGCATCTTCGGACTGTGGGAGGAAACCGGATCACCCGGAGGAAACTAACGCAGACACGGGGGGAATGTACAAATTCCACACAGACAGACACCCAAGGCCGGAATTGAACCTAGGACCTTGGTACTATGAGGCAGCAGTGCTAAGCACTGAGCTCTTGATGGTTACTGAACAGTGGGACGTATGCCACGCCGTGACGGTTACAGTACAGTGGGAGTTATGTGGGGCCGTGATGGTTACTATAGAGTGGAAGATATGTTGGGCCGTGGTGATTACTGTACAGTGGGGGGTCTGTCGGGCCGTGATAGTTACTGTACAGTGGAAGGTATGTTAGGCCGTGATGTTACTGTACAGTGGGATGTATGTCGGGCCGTGATGGTTACTGTCCAGGGTGAGGTTTATCGGACCGTGATGGTTAATGGACAGAGGGAGGTATATCGGGTTGTGATGGTTAATGTACAGTAGGAGGTGAGTCGGTCCAGAAAGTTGCAGACAACTTGAGTTGTACAGAATATAATTCTGCTGCTGCTGATGGGTCATTGTACCTCATGGATGCATCGTCATTATTTGCTTAATCTGTTAGTAGTCTGTACCATTCAGTACATGTCATGGTGAGGAGGGTCTGCAAGATGTGAAGTTAGCCCTTGCTCCCCATAAAGACTGTGCAGTGACCATTCTTACCGATATAGGACATGGAAGCATATATCTGCAGCAGACTGATTGGTGATGATGGGGTCAATTATATAGTTCCCTTTTATTGGCTCCCCATAACCTGCCACAGAGCAGTCTACCCACCACAGGATCCAGCATCAATTAAGATTAGATTAGATTCCCCACAGGATGGGAACAGGCCCTTCGGCTAATCAGTCTACACCAACTCTCCGAAGAGCAACTCACTACCATGGCCAATTCACCAGAGCTGCACATCTTTGGACTGTGGGAGGAAACTCACGCAGACACAGGGAGAATGTGCAAACTCCACAAAGACAGTTGCTAAGGGTGGAATCAAATCTGGGGCGATGGTGTTGTGAGACAGCAGTGCTAACCACTGAGCCGCCATGCCGCCCTATAATGAGTATATGCTAAGGAGCTGTCACCCTCTGCCTGGCTGTGTCCTTTCAGTGGGACATAATCTCCCAGAGAGGGTGCTGATGTTGCCTGGGACATAGTCCTGTTCACATAATCTTGCTTTCCAGACAATATCTGATTGTTGCTTGATTAGTCTGTGGGAAATATACAACAGGTCACTTTTACATTCTATATAAAGAAGAGTTAATAGCACTTTGTTTCTTATATATTTTAAAATAAACCAAATCATTGTTTTTCACTTGAAAGCAATTGAAGTTAACAATAATTGAATTATCAGAGCGCACACGTAACTTTTACATTTCAGTGACTGTAGTAAACAGCCGATTCATGCTCAGTTCAGTGAACACATCATCTTGCAGGCAGCAAAGATGTTGGAAATGACATTGAGAAAAGAACTATTTTCTGACACAGATTTCCTGGCCCTCACCGCGACCTCCAAAACACTGGCTATCTTCAAAATCTGACCAGCGAGCTTCCAAACTGGAGCTGGGCAGTTACTCTCACAATCCCTCACAATAGACTGGTTAGCGACATACCTGAACAACAGGGAGATGGGTTTGGCGCAGACTGGTCAATGGACTAGCACATGGCACTGGTCCAAATGCACTTCAATATTTGTAACAATAACCTTTAAACAAGCATGTCTTGAAAGTTAATCCCTTATGGTATGCCACCTAATCTCTGTAATTCTGTACCTTGGTCTCAATCCTGAAAGAATGTGTTATAAAGGTGAAGGGTTCCTGCAGCGCATGGCATCTTACATTGAACCCCTCATAAACCACATCCAGTGTGTGTTATCTCCACGATGCCAGTATCCAAACAGAATTGTGCAGCTCCATTGATGGCCGGCATCAACCCAGCCCAACATTCTTGTGTGTGACTTGAGCTGGAAATCTCTGTGTAAATGTTTGCAGCATTGTTCTAACCATTAACAGCAACATCTTTTTACTGAATGTCCGACATCCTTTCGCAATACCAACTTTTAGATTGTCCAATAGACACAACCCAACACCCCATCCCACTCTTTATTCAGTTCATTTTTATATAAATATGACGACAACAGTGCACAACTCACAGTATGGAGCATTGAAATGATGGGTCTCATTTCCACACCCAAGACAAGGTTATTATTAAGTGCAAGGACTTTGAAAATAGAACATAGAACATAGAACATAAAACAGTACAGCACAGAATAGGCCATTCAGCCGACCATGTTGTGCCGACCATTGATCCTCATGTACGCACCCTCAAATTTCTGTGACCATATGCATGTCCAGCAGTCTCTTAAATGTCCCCAATGGCCTCGCTTCCACAATTGCTGCTGGCAACGCATTCCATGCTCTCACAACTCTCTGTGTAAAGATCCCGCCTCTGACATCCTCTTTATACTTTCCTACAACCTGCTTAAAACTATGACGCCTTGTGTTAGCCATTTCTGCCCTGGGAAATAGTCTATGTCTTTCAACTCTATCTATATCTGTCATTACCTTGCATATCTCAATTTGGTCCCCTCACCTCCTTCTTTTCTCCAATGAAAAATGTCCGGGCTCAATCAACCTCTCTTCAATAGATAAACCCTCTAGTGCAGGCAGCATCCTGGTAAACCTCCTCTGAACCCTCTCCAAAACATCCACATCTTTCATATAATAAGTCGATCAGAACTGGACACAGTGTTCCAAGTGCAGTCTAAACAAAGGTTTATAGAGCTGCAACAAGATCTCACGACTCTTAAACTCAATCTCCCCCTGTTAATGAAAGGCAAAACACCATATGCTAACAAACCTATCGACTTGGGTGGCCATTTTAAGGGATCTATGTATCTGCACACCAAGATCCATCTCTTCCTCCACACTGCCAAGAATCCAATCCTTAATCCTGTACTCAGCTTTCAAATTCGACCTTCCAAAATGCATCAGCTGGCATTTATCCAGGTTGAACTCCATCCGCCACCTCTCAGACCACCTCTGCATCCTGTCAATATCCCACTGCAGCTACAACATTTCTCTTCCGTCAATGACACCTCCAAACGTTGTGTCGTCTGCAAACGTGCTGACCAATCCTTCAATTTTACTAATAAGCTCATCCAAGTCATTAATAAAAATTACAAGCAGTACAGGCCGAAGGACAGAGCCCTGTGGAACACCACTCACCATGACTTCCAGGCAGAATATTTTCCTTTCTACTACCACTCGCTGTCTTCTGTAGGCCAGCCAATTCTGTATCCAGACAGCTAAGTTTCCCGGTGTCCCATTCCTCCTGACCTTCTCAGTGAGCCTACTATGGGTAAACTTATCAAATGCCTTGCTGAAGTCATTGTACAACACATCCACAGCTCTACCCTCATCATGACCTGCCCCTCACAAAGCCATGTTGACTGCATTTAATCAAGCCATTCTCTTCCAGATGGTCATACATCCTATCCCTCAGAATCCTTCCTAACACCTTGCAGACGACAGACGTGAGACTTACTGGACTGTAATTGCTGGGGATTCCCCTATCTCCTTTCTTGAAAAGCGGAATTATTTTTGCCTCTCTCCAGTCGTCAGGTACGACTCCAGTGGAGAGCGAGGATGCAATGATCTTCGCAAGCAGCGAAGCAATCACATTTCTCATTTACCAAAGCAGCCGAGGACAAATCTGATCCGGGCCTGGCGACTTGTCAATATTAATGTTGTCCTTCGGAGGGTCTGTGTGGATCTGTTGGGCGGAAGGGCCAGTTTTAACCCTGTAAGCTAAAATGTGATTTAAAAAGCAATTTGTCTGTCATCATTTTGATTCAAACCTCGACCCACAAAGCTTCATTTGAAGACCCTTCCTTTCAGCAGTAACTGACTTGTTAATTAATAATGCAACACCACATGCTCTTTAACACCCTGTCGTGTCCTGCCTCCAGTTCCAGTACAGCAGAGTATTGAGTTGTTAGCCCTGACCTCCCTCAAACAGGTCTCTGTGATGGTAAAAATGTCACAGCTGCACATGTCAACTCATTCCCTTATCACATCTGTCAGCCTATCTTATAATACTCCCAGCATTAACGTAAGCTGGAATACCCTGTACCTCGGAGTTTTTCAGTCATTTCCTGTTCCTTATCAAGCTGCTCAAACCATGAACACAACTCTAACTCTAGCACTGAATAAATATATGTGGAATTGTAATCTCTTTTTTAAATAAAATGTATTCATCAAGTGCAACGTTCCAGAACTGAGCAGTCAGCTCCACAAACAACGAGTTTCTGATGGTGAATTCCCCACTCAGTGTACAGAGGGGACAGCCCTCAGTAATGGAGAAAGTGAGGACTGCAGTTGATGGAGATCAGAATCAAAAAGTGTGGTGCAGGAAAAGCACAGCAGGCCAGGTAGCATCCGAGGGGCAGGAGAGTCGATGTATCGGTCATAAACTCTTCATCAGGAAGGCATTGTTGCATTCCTTTTTTTTCATTCCATGATTCGCAGAATGTTGTGAACTGTACTTACTCAGGAAGGCAGCATTGTATATTGCACTGATATGGAAAACAGCCAATAAGTTGGTTGGACATGGTGTAGAAAAGTTGAAGGAAAGTACAGACTGATTGAATGAATTACAAACATAAGGATAGATAAATCCCCTGGGCCAGATGGGGTTACCCTAGCTTACTCCAGGAAGTGATGGGAGAGATTGGCGTGCCTTTGGCGATGATCTTTGTGTCCTCCCTGTCCACTGGAGCAGTGGCAGCCAGATGATAGGAGGGTGACAAATGTCATTCCCTTGTTCAGGAAAGGGAATAAGGATAACTCTGAGAATGACAGAACAGTCAGTCCTACATCAGTAGTGGGCAAAGTATTGCAGACGTTTTTGAGAGAGAGTATTTACAATTATTTAGAAAATGATAGTTTGATTAGAGATAGTCAGCATGGCTTTGTGAGGAGCAGGTCATTTCAAACCTTATTTAATTATTTGAAGATGTAAAAAGAACACGTTTTTGAAGGTAGACTAGTAGATGTGGTGAACAAGAGGTTGGTGGGGTTTTGGATAGTATGGAGGTCTATTGTAGGTTGCATCAGGATATTGACAGTATGCAGAGCTGGGCTGATAAGTGGCAGATAGAGTTCAACCTTAAAAAGTGTGAAACAATTTATTTTGGAAGATTGCATTTACATAAAGAATACAGGGTTAAAGGCAGAATTCTTGGTGGTGTGGAGTGACAGAGGGATCTTGGGGTCATTGTCCATAGATCTCTCAAAGTTGCCACCCAAGTTGATAGGGTTATTCAGAATGAATAAGGTGTTGTCTTTCATTTTCAGGGAGATTGAGTTTAAGTGCAGCAAGGTTATTTCTTCGCTCTCTAAAGCTGTGGTTCAACCACACTTGGAATATTGTGTTCAGTTCTGGTTGCCTCATTATGGGAAACAAGTGGAAGCCTTAGAGAGTGTGCAGAGGAGATTTACCAGGGTGCTGTCTGGACTGGAGGTCGTGTCTCACAAAGAAAAGGTGAGCAACTAGGGCTTTCCTCCAGCGGTGATAGTAGAGTCAGATACATTAGGGATATGTAAGAAGATTCTTGGATAGGCACACAAAAGTTAGTGCATTGAAGGTTATGTAGGTTAGTCTGATCTTAGAGTAGGATAAAATGCTGGCAAAACATTGAGGGCTGAAGTGCCTGCACTGTGCTTTACCATTCAATGTTCCAAGTTTCACTCAGCTTGTGGATTCTCCTCAGTTGGTGAATGTGTGAGGGAGTGAGGTGTGTGACGAAGTGAGGGAATGGAGTGTGTCAGAGAGTAAGGTGTGTGAGGTCAGGAAGGTGGGGAGGTGCGTTAGACCAAGACTTCCAGTTTTGATGTAATTGTTACATTCACCTAAGTGTCAGCACATTATGTGTGGTTCTCTAGACCAGACAAAATCCACCAAGTTCAGTTATTAAAACGATTTTTTGCTTGCCGTTTGCTCGTGGTTTCTTCAGATAAATTCTGCTGGGTGACCTCTGAATTAGTATCTGACCATCCACAGACATGTGTAATTTTATTTTGATACTTTTGAACTTGAAAGTACATTTATTGGATATAGTTTCAGAGAGTTCACTTTGAGACACAAAATGCTGCAATAGACTGTCAATTGTGAACTTTTCACCCAGTGTCTGGTCCAGGGTGCAAATGTATATAGTCTGGGTAACGTGCCTGTTGTCATCACCATAAGAAACTTTTGCGATGTAATTCTGACAGTCCATGTCCATACATCTGCTCCCTGGGCCAGGCTGTGACTGAGGGTGAATTTGTAAGGCATGGTTCCTGGTCAGTCATTGGTATCTAATTTAGACAGAATTTGTACTGCACTGAGAGCAGTGATAGCCTGTTGGCTAGTTTCCTCCTGCTCAAGGTGGATTACAAATGGTTCTTTGTAAGGGAATGTTTCTGTGACTGCCCTGACACAGGTTCAGCACCAGGCCACTGTCTCTCTGAGTGCTACATGCAATTCTGAGGTCCAGTAGCACTGTATCTGAATTCACCTTTTTGGAATCCACTTTTAATGTCGGCCAGTACACTTTTAATAACGACAGGTACAGGCAGAATTCGAGTGAATCCTTAGAAGAGTATAAAGGCAAGAGGAGTATATTAAATAGGGAAATCAGGAAGGCAAAACGGGAACATGAGATAGCTTTGGAAAATAGAGTTGAGAAACCAAAAGGATTTTACAAATACGTTGGGAACAAAAGAGTGAATAAGGAGAGAATAGAGCCCACAGAGATCAGCAAGGTGCCTTTGTGTGGAGCCGCAGGAGATGGGAGAGTTACTAAGCGAGTATTTTGTATCAGTGTTTACTCAGGAAAAGGACATGGGAGAAATAGATGGTGACATCTTGGAAAATGTCCATATAACAGAGGAAGAAGTGCTGGATGTCTTGAAATGCATAAAGGTGGAAACATCCACAGGACCTAATAAATCAGATGAAACTTGAAAAGGTTCAGAAAAGATTTACAAGGATGTTGCCAAGGTTGGAGGGTTTGAGCAATAGCTGGAGGTTGTACAAGCTGGGGCTGTTTTCACTGGAATGTTGGAGACTGAGGGGTGACCTTATCGAGGTTTATAGGGGCATAGATAGGGTAAAGAGACAAGGTCTTTTCCCTGGCGTGGTGAAGTCCAGAACTAGAGGACATAGCTTTCAGTTGGGAAGGGAAAAATATAAAAGATATGTAAGGGGCATTTTTTTCACTCACAGGGTTGTACATGCGTGGAATGAACTGCCAGAGGAAGTGGTGGAAGTTAGTACAATTGCAACATTTAGATGGCGTCTGGATGGGTATATGAATAGAAAGTGGATATGGGCTGAGTGCTGGCAGGTGGGACTAGATTGGGATGGGATATCTGGTCGGCATGGACAAGTTGGACCGTAGGGTTTCTTTTCCATGCTATACATCTCTTTGACCCTGTGACTGTAATTTAGAAATGACAATAATTTAACATGCACTATGAAATAAATAAAGCATTTATATTATTAAATTGTAGCAGACAATAAGTTGAAAACTTGCTGTTTTTAGAATGAATGATAAAGAATAAAGAATACTCTAACACAAGAACAGACCCTTCGGCCTTCCTAGCCAGTGCTGATCCAGATCCTCCTATTTTCTAAAAATGCTATCTATTTCCTAAGGGCCTGTATCCCTATGCTCCCTGCCCATTCATGTTTCTGTCTAAATACATCTTAGATAACACTATCGTTCCTGCTTCAACCACCTTCGCTGGCCACGTGTTCCAGGCTGCTACCGCCCTATGTGTCAAGAACTTCCAACATCCATCTGCCCTAAACCTTTCCCCTCTCACTTTGAACTCATGACCACGAGTAATTGAGTTCCACAATCTGCGGAAAAAGCTTCTTGCTATCCACCCTGTGTATATCTGTCTTGATTTTGTAGACCTCAACCTTTGTCTTGGTAATGAAACTAGTCATAATTAACTCAATATTTCTTCATGACCTGCACCGTCCATCCCAGGCAACATCCTGGTGAACCTTTTGTTAATATGGTGACCAGAACTATATGCAGTATTCCAAATACGGCCAAACCAAAGTCCTATGCAACTGTACTCAACACCTGACCCAATGAAGGACAGCATGCCATATGCCACCTTGACCACTTTACTGACCTGTGTTGGCATCTTCAGAAAACAATGGACCCGAACACCCAGATCTCGCTGCATGTCAATTTTCCCCAGGAAATTTCCGTTTATTGCATAGTTCATTCGTGAACTGGATCTTTCAAAATGCATGACCTCGCATTTGCAGAGATTGAACTCCACCTGCTATTTCTGTGCCCATCTCTAAAATGTATCTATATTATGCTGCATTCTCTGACATTCCCCTTCACTATCTGATACTCTAACAATCTTGGCAAACTTGCTAATCAGGCAAAAAGATACCTTCTTCCAAATCATTGACATTTATCACAAACAACAGTGGTCCCAGCACAGATCGCTGCTGCACACCACTGGTCGTAGGTCTCCATTTTGAGAAATCCCCTTCCACTATTACTCGCTGTCTTCTGTTGCTCAGCCAATTCTCTATCCATCTAGATAGAACACTCTGGACCCCATGCAACTTCAACTTCTCCATCAGCCGACCATGGGGAACCTAATAAAACGCCTCACTCAAGTACCTCAGTATCTTCTCCAGCTGCTTCCCTACCACTGACGTCAGGCTCGCCGGTCTACAATTACCTGGATTATCCCCGGTATCCTTCTTAACAAGGGGACAATATGAGCAATTGTCCACTCCTCTGGAACCTCACCCATGTTCACTTATCCTGCAAAGACATATGTTAAAGCCCCAGTTATTTCCACACTCATATCCCTCAATAACCTGTGGTTGATCCCATCCGGACTTGGGAACTTGTCTACCTTAATACCTTGCAGGGTATCCAAAAATTCCTCCCTCTTTATGTCGACTTGACCTAGAGTACTCAGCGATGTATCCCTAACCTCAAAATCCATCACATCCCTCCCCTTGGTGAATACATATGTAAAGTACTCGCTAAGAATCTTACCATTGTCTCTGACTCCATGTATAACTTTCTTCCTTTGTCCTTGTGTGGGCCAAACATTTCTCTAGTTACCCTCTTGATCCTTATATATGAGAAGAGGTCTTTGGGATTTTCCTCAACCTGTTTGCTAACGATATCTCATGACCACTTCTAGCTCTCTTAAATCCTCGATATTTACTGTGAAATGTAGCTAGTGAAAAGAAAACAAACATTTGTTTGTGCGAGTGGGAACTCAGACCTTTCCAAAGTATTTTGTGCCAAAAAATATTTGAAAGCCGTCTCAATGCAAATAAAAAGCAAGAGAAGAAACCTCTTGGGAAGAGTAATTTTCAGCCACTGTCCCCCCAAAGTACTTCTGAGGTAGAAAAGTGTGAGGGTTTGTAACAAGGGCACAACAGTAACTATGGGTGGTCTGAACATGCAAATAGTCTCAATTAATCAACTGGACAGTGATATCCTTGAATAAAGATTCATAGAGTGTATGGGAGATTATTTCTGAGAGTAGGACGTCATGGAAAGAACTAGACAATGGGGCGGCACGGTGGCTCAGTGGTTAGCACAGCACCAGAGTCCAAGGTTCGATTCCAGCCTCGAGGGACTGTCTGCGTGTAGTTTGCACATTCCCCTCCCTGACTGCATGGGTTTCCTCCTACAGTCCAAAGACGTGCAGGTCAGTTGAAGTGGCCATGCTAAATTGCTCATAGTGTTAGGTACATTACTCAGAGGGAAATAGGTCTGGGTGCTCTACTCTTCGGAGGGTCGGCGTGGACTTGTTGGGCCAAAGGGCCTGTTTCCATACTATAGGGCATCTAATCTAATTTTGATTTGATACAAGGAAGGAGTGGTGGATGAGCGTTGCCTTGGAAAGAGTGACCACAACATGCTGGAGTTTCACATTCAGATTGAAAGAATCAAGACTGAGTCTTACATGAGAGATTTAGTGTTAGTCAATGATAATTATACTGGCCTGAGGACGTAATTGGTTGTGGTGATGTGGGGGAGGGGTGAAGGTGGTGGTGGGGGTGGGGGGAGGTGTTAGAGAGAAAGAACAGTCAACGGCAGGACAACTGAAGACATTTGGCAAACAATTAGGGAGATGCTAAAGACCGAAGAGGAATTCATTACGAACAAAAACATCCACATCTTGATAAGGAAATCAAGGATAACATGAAGGCAAATCCCAGTGAATATCATACTGCACATGTCAGTCACAGTGTGGAGGATTGGGTAAGTAAGTGGCCTCGTGGTGTTATCACTAAATTCTTATGTGTTAAACCCAGATAATGTTCGGATGACCTTTGTTCAAGTCCTGCCACAGCAAATGGCGGAGCTTAAATTCAAATCTGGAATTAAGAGACCGATGGTGGTTATGAATCGATTGCCAAGAAAAACTCACCTGGTTCACTAATGTCCTTTAGGGAAGGGAACGGCCATTCTACCGTAGATTCACCACTCTCAGGTTGGAGACTTTTCTCCTTATCTCCGTTCTAAAGATTTTCTCTTGACTCCCAGGCTATGTCCTTAAGTCCTTTCTCTCCTAACAGTGGAAGCATCTTCGCAACATCTACTCTGACCAGGCAACCAGTATTCTGTATGCTTCAATTAGATCCACCGTCATCCTGATAAACTCGAGCGAGTATAGTCCCAGAGACCTCATATGTTAAGCTTTTAATTTCGAGGACAATTCTTATGAAGCCCCTCTGAACATGCTTCAGCGTGGTACATCCTTCCTGAGTTATGGGGCTGAAAACGGTACACAATACACCAAATGTGGTCTGACCAGAGTCTGATAGACCCTCAGAAATCCATCGTTGCTGTAATATTCAAGTCATCTCAAAATAAATGCCATCACTGTATTTGCCTTTCTGACCAGATTAACCACCTGAAATAATAATCTTACAATGGACAATAATAAATTTACCATGGAGTTATAAAAATGAACAATGATTAAAGCATGCTGAGAAGTTGAACCCAGTCTTGACCAAAGTCTCTGTGCTCATGCACATGCTGCAGAATCCAGACAGGCGGCAGCTACTCACAAATGGTTGCAAAGAAACCTGAAGCAACAGAAGTTGGACCTGAATGGGATGATGGAATGTCGCCCTTGGGCCATCAATGTGACAACACCTGGTTGAGTCTGATTGATCAGAGTAAATGAACCTTATCATTTCATTGGCAGATCCTCCACACCCTCCCAAAAGGTGTGAAGACTCGGAAGGATAAGAATCACCGTAAAGCCCCTCAGAGAGTGGTAACTAGAGAATAACCACTGAAAGTGAAGACGCCTCCAAGACCATCAGAAGAACAAGATGACTTCACCACGTGGAATCCAGTCAACGTCTAGTGGGGTGGTATGTGATCATCCAAAGTTATGTTGAACCATAAGATAATTCGTAGTGTTTTGCATTATGATATAATTAGTTTTATTGTTCTAATATTAATTGTGTTCATAAACAAATATTGTTGTTTGTAAGAGTTGACTCAATTCTTTTGATTAATATAAGATTTCAAAAACATTGTGCGGCAGATACACCACCTTCCTAACTACTGACTCGACTTGCACGATTACCTTGAGACAATCCTGGACTGGAACTCGCAACACTCTTTGTACGTCAGACTTCTGAATTTTCTTCCCAGGTATAAAATATTCCATGCCTCTCTTCTTCCTACTAAAGTGCATCACCGAGCACTTTCTCAGGTTGTATTCCATCTGCCACTTCTTTGCCCACTCTCCTACCATCTTTAAATCTTTCTGCAGCCTCCCTGCCTCCTCAATGATACCTGTCCCACTACCCACCTTTGCATCATCTAAACGTCTCGCCGGAGTGCCCTCAGTTCCTTCATTTAGATTGTTCATGTACAAAGTAAAATGTTTTGGTTCCCTTGCGGAACACCAGTTGTCATCGGCTGCTATCCAGAGAAGAACCCTTTTATTCCCACTCTCTACGTTCTGCCAGACAGTCAAGCTTCTGTACACACTAGTATCTTGTCTCTGACACCATGGGGCCTTATCTTACTCAGCATCCTCCTGTGAAGCACCTTGTCAACGTCCTTCTTGAAGCGCAGATAGATAACATCCATTAGCTCTCCTTGGTCTAACCTGCTTGTTACATCCTCAAACAATTCTAACAGATTCTTTATCATGACCTCCCCTTGACGAAACCATACTGGCAATTGTTCCGAAATTTCATCCTTCACAATGGATTCGAGGTACATACCCATGACTGGAGTTAAGCTAATCAGTTTGTAATTTTCAGCCTTTGGCCTTATTCCCCTTTGAAACAGGGTGTCAGCGAAATCCAAGATGGCAATGACCAAGTAGGTATGAGTCTGCAGAGCTCTGTCCAAAACTCAGGCAAAGTGGGGTACCCATCTCACCTCACCTGTTAAATTGTTAAAAATAGATTTTTGCCCAGCAGCCTTGGCCATTCTACATCAAACATTATAAATTGACGCTTTTTAAAATGACTAAAGGTAAAGGCAATTGCTGTTCACAACAGGCAGAGACCCCTGCCCAGCCCACCTCCCCCTACCTCGCAGCAATGTAGACGTCTGCGGCCGCCGCGGGGGGACTCATTTGCAGAGGTGAGCCTGATCTCGGAGCTTGTTACACTCTGAGAAAAGATTGATGAGTCCATTGAATAGACGCAGTCCAGGTGGGAGTCAATCTCGGTCATGCTGCAGAAACATGACGGAGAGATCGAGAAACTCGGGCAGAGTGTCTGAGATGCAGAGCAATGGACCACTGCCTCCGAGAACACTGCTGAGTTATCCATGGGTCAGCTCTGGGCTCTGGAACATCGAGTCCCGACCGAAGAGGAACATATTGACGACCTCGAAAGCCGAGGTAATAGGAAAATATTCGGTTACTGGGCCTTCCCGAACGGGAGGAGGAAGCCCAGCGTTTTGCTTTCCTGAAGCAATGGCTCCCACAGCTGCTGAAACTGGAGTCGGAGCTGGGCCGGGTGCGGGTTGAACGGGACCACCGGGTTGCTGTGCGCCGGCCCGGGTCGGACCAGTGCCCCCGTCCAGTCCTAATTCAACTTCAACAGTAGAGGGAAAAACAGATGCTGCTCGAGTCCTCGAGTGCTGGGGAAGGATCCCATGTCATGATATACAAGTGCTCCAGGATAATGTGGTCTGAAAGAGGAAGGCATTTGATGAGGCGAAGATGATGTGGCGGGGGATGGCGGTGGGGGGGGGGTTAGCTCCCACACTTTTAACCTGTGTCTTATAAGGTATTGGAATTTATTTACTCCACTGGGCCGAGTACATGGTTCTGGCTGGGAAATGTTGTGGCGGGATTATTGGAAGCTAATCGTACCCCTTGTGAACAAGGGGGAATGTCTCCTTTTAAATATGTTTTATGCCATTTGTTTTTAGGAGTAGTTCTCAGTTGTTTTAATTTCGCTGCTTAAAGAGTGTTTTCACGTATGATTCGTTTTTGGTTTAACGTCAATGTCTTTTGGGTGGGGTTATTCGTCCTGCGGGGTCTCGGGCTTGCTTGGACGATCATGGCTAGCCATTCGTTTAGTTGGTGCACCGGAAATGTCAAGGAGAGCTACTCACCAATCAAAAGGAACAAGATATTATCAATTCTTAAAAAAGAAAGGGTGGATGCAGCCTTTCTACAGGAGAAGCATTAACTTGAGAAGGAGCATTCGAGGCTGAAATAGGGTGGATTTGGCCAGGTGTTCTTTTCATCTTTAAGCTCAAAAAGTAGGGAAGTAGCCATTCTTAATCAGACGAAATTTTCCTTCCAAATGCTCAGCCAATAAAAGATGAGTCTGGATGGTATATATTGGTTAAAACCTTAATATATGTAGAAGAATATGGGATTTTGAATCTCGATTGCCCCCACCCTACCCCCGATGCACCCTTTTAAATTTGTGCTGGAAACGTTCTCCAAGTTGATGGCTCTCAGGGTGCACCACACAATTATTGGGAGAGATTGTAATTGTATCATCAACCGAGGGGTGGACAGAATACCTAAGATCTCTGTAGGCGTATCTTTGATATCAAGGCAATTGGCGGATCTGAGTAGGGAGTTGGAGCTAGTAGATGTGTGGAGGTGTCTTCACCCTGAGGGTGAAGACTTCAAATATGGTGAACCAAAAGACGGAATCATTTTATAGAACATTACACACATTTTTGAAATACAATGACATAGATATATCAGCCATATTGTTCAGAGCCTTTGCTTAGTCGTGGGGATGGTTCTTTTTGGATTGGGGGCTCCTGGAAGGAGGAATCCTGTATCAATACGGGTTCTGTTATGACTTAATATAATTTTTAAAATATATGTATCTAATTATTTATTTACTTATTTATTTTCTTTTCTCCTTTTGTTTAGTTTTAGTAATGTAGGATATCCTATTTTATGGTTTGCTAATTTGGAGAATAGATTAGTAATTCGTTTTAAATTCTATATTGGGGTTGTTATTATATTGTAAAGCAGAATACACTAGTTTGTACTATTTTTGTAATTTTGTAAAAAAATTCAAAAATCTTCTTTTCATTAAAAACAAACAGAGTGTCACGTTCACAATTTTCTCGTCTTTTGCCACTCTCTCTGATTCCAATGATTTGTGAAATATCACCATTAATGTCTCCATCCAGCTTATTTACCCATTTAGTTTTTCGAGCAACTTCTCCTAATCAGCTCTGCCTCCTCACTCTCTTGAATTTTCCAGATATTATTAATGTCTTCCGCCGTGAAATCTGACGTGAAATAATTATTCAGTTTTTCATCTATTATTTGTTCCACACTACTATCATTCCAGCGTCATTTTCCAGTGCCCCAATATCCACTTCTGCTTCCCGTTTTTGCCCTTAATATCTCTAAAGAGATTCTTTCAGTCGTCCTTTCTATCACTGGATAGCTTTACTTCATATTTAATCATTTCCCTCCTTATTTTTTGTTTTGTTGCCCTCTGTTCCTCTTTGTAAGCTTCCCAATCCTCTGGTTTTCCACTGCCATTTGCCATGTTATCTGCTTTCTCTTTTTCTTTTACACGAGCCATGCATTCCCCAGTTATCTGTGGATGCCTCATCCTCCCTGTACAATGCATCTATTACCTCGGGATGAATCTCTGCTGTGACTCCTAAATTGCTTCGAGAAACTCCCGCCATTACTGTTCCACTATCTTTCCATGTCTTTGTCTGTGCCTTTGTACAGCTGTAATATTAATTCCAATTCTACTTTTTCCCTTTCAAGTTAAAGTTTAGGTTCAATCATATTAGGATCACTGCCTCTAAAGGGTTCCTTCACCTTCAGCTTCTTTCTCAATTCTGCCTCATTGCTCAACTCTAAATCCGGTATTGCCCATTCCCTTGTTGCCTTCACCATAAGCTGCTCCAAAAAGCCATCTCGAAGACATTCCACAAATTCCTTTCTTTGCGAACCACCACCAGTCTGATTTTCCCAATCCACCAGCATATTGAAATCCCCCCACTCACTCTAACTTTGCCTTTCCTATGTATATTTTCTATCTCCTGGTCTATCATGTTCCCCGTCCCCTGACTATGAGTCAAACTACATTACTCCAACTATGGCTTTACACCTTTGTCGTTCCTCAGTTCTACCCACACATATTCCACACCATCTGACCTTACTTTGAGTAATGGGAACTGAGTGATGGGACTAAAAAACACTTTAGCTTTGTCTCAAATTTATAGTTTAGACATGGAGTAAAAATATTTCATTTTAAATTACTTTGAACTGACGCCACAGTCCGTTTCTTTCACCAAATAGTCTGTCTGTATTAGGAAAGAATACAAACTGTTGAAATTGTTAGAGAAGGAAGATATGAAGACAACACGACTCCATAAAGAGGTATAGGATGGAACGACTGAACAGGCAAGTATTGGTGTATGGAACATAGTAGGAAAAATGTGTCTGTGCTCAAAGACATTGGCGGGTTGAATGGAAACGTAGTGTATTATTTCAGTGGAGAAGTTGGCGTTAGACACAAAGGAACCGGGCACTTTGGGTTACAAAGTAAAAACTTTACATGTTCATCAAATTTTTAGGGAGGTAAGATAAATGTTGAAACTTTCTGAAACAGAAAACATTTAAAAGTAGGGGCGATTTTCTACAGATCTACAAGGTAGTGGTGTAACCACATTGAGAGAGCAATGGCCACAATGATACGAAATGCAATCCATAGAAGATTCACTCAGCTGACTCCAGGGAGGATCGTTTATTTATGCGGGAAATCTTGAATTGACTGCCCTGGATCTGCTGGGCTTTAGGCGAATAACATGTGATCTTGTTTAACCACAGAATATTCCAAGTAGTCTTTCAAGTTGAATTCTGAAACAATGCTTCAGCTTGTACGAGAGATTATCATGAGTCGCTGGATTATAAGACTGAAGAATGTCTCTGTTAAGAAGATGATGATTTGGTGTAATCATCTCATTATGTTGTGTCTTTGTGAAATTCTATTCCCAGATAGCAATGATTGATAAGACATTGAATATTCCTAAGGCAGAGGCAGGCAGAATCTTGACTCAGAATGACTCACAAACGTTGTAAGGGCAAAGGAGGAATGTGTGATTGAGGTCACAATCAGATCATCCACGATCTTATCGCATGTTGGAGTTGTTTTAATTCCTTACCCCTGATGCTAGTTTCTACATTTCTGTTGTCTTCCGATACTGAAAAGAATATGACACATTTCTCATGAACATGAAGACTTTTCCTTTCAGATTATTGGGCACAGCTTTCCATATGTGACTTTAAAACGGCACTCAAAAGCACTCAGGAAGGATTCATTATGTTGTAGAGTAGTCAGGAGCATAGTACAAAGGGAAAGCCTGGCTTGAGACTGCTTTAGAAATCGGATTGGGCCGAATGGATAACTTTAACAATGCAGATTCCTTTCAGTTGTTCTTGTGAGGTGCGTTTCATTACAAGGCCAGCATTCTGTTGACTCTGTTTAATTTCTATTCAGAATATGGTGATAAACCCCAGGGGTTCTTGTGGTGCAGGAACACTAACAGGTATGTAACAAAGAAAGAAACGGGGTTCTTAACAATTTGATAGTGAAGGGAGAATGATATAGCTTCAAATCCTGTGTGCCCTTGGAGATTGCATTCCTCACTATTTGATGCTCACAAACTGTGGAAATAATGAGACTTCATTCTCTGTTTCCAACAATTAAAGTGGTAGACTCATATAGCATACAAGCAGACCTTTCAGGCCAATACATCTATGCCAGCCTGAAAACACCAAACTACTTTATTCCCAGTTACCTGTAGATCTATAGCCTACTATTCCCTGGCATTTTGCGGTTAAATGCTGCGTTACCTTGTTTCTGTACCTGAGCTTTTTCTCTTTCAATATATGCACGAAGTGATTTCACAGAAATAGATCACATAACTTCAATGATAGCGACAAACTCATTGGATTAATAAGCTGTCCTCATTGTTTAATAATTATTAAAAATTCGAATTGTCTTTTTAGTTTAGTTGCGATTTTAATGGAGCTATACCAGCATTAATTGCCCTTGAGACGTTCCAGTCCAGTTGGTGTTGGTCCATCCAAGTGGCTGTTGAAAGGGAGTTCCAGCTGGGCATCTTATGAGGCGGTTTAGCTGGAGTAAATATGACACGTGGTGGATGGAGTGTAACACAAGCCGCCATGTTGTGAGGAACAGCTCGTAGGAAAACGAACTCTTTGTCAGTGCAAATATATGAGAAGGAATTTATTATTCTTCAGAGAAATAACAAACTTATACGAGAAGCCTATGTAATAATGAAGTGATGTCTGTTTCTTTGTTATTGGTGTCCTTAAAATAATGGTGTCAAACAGCTGAAATAATGCTGATGCTGTCGTTGGGCTGAGCATATGAATTAACATGGATGTTTTCAGCTGTCTGGTGGTGTTTTCTTTAACTCGCGGTATAGTGCTGTTATTGTTTTTCTTTAATGGCTAAAATTTAAAGTTTTTTTAAGCGCCTAGCAGACCCAGAAGCTGGTGTCGCGCTAGCTTACCTGGGAAGGTTCTTTTTTCCCTGAAAAGCGAGCAGCTCCAAGCCTTCTGCCTCACTCTCTCGGCGGAGCAGGTAACAGCTGTCTGGTGGGTTTTTTTTAAGTCGCGTATAGTCCAGTTATTGTTTATTTTAACGGCTAAAATTTAAAGTTTTTTTTAAGCGCCTAGCGGACCCAGAAGCTGGTGTCGCGCGAGCTGACCCGGGAGGTTTTTTTCCTTAGAAAAGCGAGCAGCTCCAAGCCTTCGGCCTCAGTCTCTCGGTGGAGCAGGTAACGACTGTCTGGTGGTGTTTTTTTTTAAGTCGCGGTATAGTCCAGTTGTTGTATTTTTTTAACGGCTAAAATTGAAAGTTTTTTTAAAGCACCTAGCGGACCCGGAAGCTGGTGTCACGCAAGCTTACATGGGAAGTTTTTTTTCCTTAGAAAAGCGAGCAGCTCCAAGCCTTCGGCATCATTCTCTTGGCGGAGCAGATAACGGCTGTCTGGTGGTGTTTTTTTTTAAGTCGCGGTATAGTCCAGTGATTGTTTCTCTTTAACGGCTAAAATTTAAAGTTTTTCTTAAGAGCCTAGCGGACCCAGAAGTTTTTTTTTCTCTTAGAAAAGCGAGCAGTGAGGAAACCGATGCACTACAGGTAGAGCCTCCCAACCGCCGCCTCCTCCTCTAACCTAATAATAAGACCCGTTGTGGGAAGCAGGTAATTGCTGCATTTTGCTTGTTTGTTTTATTAGATCTAGTTTTTAAAGGTTACCTTTTAGAGGGATGGCATTGAAGGCAGTGCAATGTTCCTCTTGCAACATGTTTGAGGTTAGGGAAGCCATCAGCGTCCCTGCTGATTACACTTGCAAGAAGTGCACCCATCTCCAGCTCCTCCAAGACCGTGTTAGGGAACTGGAGCTGGAGTTTCTGAACTGTGGATCATTCGGGAGGCAGAGGTGGTCATAGATCAGAGCTTTAGGGAAGTAGTTATTCCTAAAGTTATAGAGAGATGGGTGACAGTGAGGGGGAGTGGGAGGAAGCAGCCAGTGCAGGGACCCCCTGCAGTCATTCCCCTCAAGAACAAGTATACTGTTTTGGATACTTGTGGGGGGGATGACTTACCAGGTGTAAGCAACGAGGTTCAGGCCTCTGGAACGGGAGCCTGTCCCCTTTGCTCAGAAGGGAAGGGTGAAGAAAGATAGAGCGATAGTTATTGGGGACTCAATAGTGAGGGGCACAGATAGACGGTTTTGCGGGGGCGACAGAGACTCACGATTGGTATGTTGCCTCCCAGGTGCAAGGGTACGTGATGTCTCTGATCGTATTTTCCGGGTCCTTAAGGGGGAGGGGAGCATCCCAGATCGTTGCCCACGTTGGCACCAACGACATAGGTAGGAAGACGGGTGAGGATGTTAGGCAGGCTTTCAGGGAGCTAGGTTGGAAGCTCAGAGCTAGAACGAACAGAGTTGTGTGTCTTGGTTTGTTACTCGTGCCAAGGTGATAGATAGTCGAGGAATAGGGAGAGAGAACAGTTAAATGCGTGGCTGCAGGGATGGTGCAGGAGGGAGGGATTCCGGTTTCTGGACAACTGGGGTTCTTTCTGGGGAAGGTGGACCTCTATAAACAGGATGGTCCGCACCTGAA